>NW_012303912.1:0-2996 GCF_000151885.1 Dipodomys ordii
TACCGCTTCCTCTCATTACGACTTCTCCCTCTGCCTCTCCTTCCGTTTCTCTTTCTCATTCGTGTTCCTCTGCCTTTCCTTCTGCTTCTCATTCCGCTTCAGCATCCTCTGCATCTTCTGATACTGCTTCTGCTTCTTCAGTGTCTTCTGCTTCTCTGTTTCTTCTGCTTCCCTGCTTCTGCTTCTCCTGCTTCTCCTACTTCTCGTGCTGCTTCTCCTTCTGCGTCTCTTTCTGCTTCTGCTTATCCTTTTGCTTCTCCTACTCCTAATCCTTCTCTTTCGCCTTCTCCTTCTTGTTCTTCTGCTTGTCCTGCTGCTTCTGCTTCTGCTTATTCTAATATTTCTGTTTCTTTTGCTTCTGCTTCAGATTGTGCTTCTTCTGTTTCTCCTTCTGCTTCAGATTCTGCTTCTGCTTCTTCGGCTTCTACTGTTTCTTCTGATTCTGCTTCTCCTGCTTCTTCTGCTTCTCCTGCTTCTCTTTCTGCTTCTCCTTCTGCTTCTGCTTCTCCTGCTTCTGCTTCTGCTCTTCTCCTTCTTCTGTTTCTTTTGCTTCTGTTTCTTCTGCTTCTTCTTCTTCTGTTTCTTCTGATTCTACTTCTGCTTCTCCTTCTTCTCCTTCTCATTCTGCTTCTACTTCTGCTTCTTCTGATTTTCCTGCTTCTCCTTCTTGTTCTCCTTCTGTTTCTGCTTCTCATTCTGCTTCTGCTTCTCCTTCTGCTGCTCCTTCTCCTTATCCTTCTTCTGATTCTCCCCCTGCTTCTGCTTCTGCTTCTTCTGCTTATTCTTTTTCTTCTGCTGCTGCTTCTCCTGCTTCTGCATTTGTGCTTTTCCTGCTTCTCTTTCTTCTCCTCATTCTTCTGCTTCTCCTTCTGCTTCTACTATTGCTTCTGCTGCCCTTCCTTCTCCTTCTCCTTCTCCTTCTTCTGCTTCTTCTTCTGCTTCTGCTTCTTCTGCTTCTCCTGCTTCTCCTTCTGCATCTTATTCTGCTTCTCCTTCTGCTGCTTCTTCTGCTTCTGCTTCTCCTTCTCCTTCTTCTGCTTCTCCTTCTGATTCTCCTTCTGCTTCTCCTTCTCCTTCTCGTTCTTCTGCTTTTCCTACTGCTTCTCCTTCTGCTTCTGCTACAACGACTACTGCTTCTGCTTCTTCTGCTTCTACTTCTGCTTTTGATTCTCTTTCTGCTTCTGCTTCTACTTCTGCTTCTCATTCTGCTTCTCCAGATTCTGCTTCTTCTACTTCTCCTGCTTCAGGTTCTGCTTCTGCTTCTTCGGATTCTTATGCTTCTGCTTCTTCTGCTTCCCCTCTTTCTCTTTCTGCTTCTCCTTCTGTTTCTGCTTCTCTTTCTGCTTCTCCTTCTGCTTCTCCTTCTGCTACTTCTCCTTCTTCTGTTTCTTCTACTTCTGCTTCTCCTGCTCCTCGTTCTGCTTCTCTTCGTCTGCTTCTCTTTCTGCTTCTGCTTCTGCTTCTTCTGCTTCTTCTTCTTCTTCTACTCCTTCTGTTTCTGCTTCTTCTGCTTCTCCTGCTTCTCCTTCTGCATCTCCTTCTGCTTGTGCTTGTTCTTATTCTTCTTCTTCTACTTCTGCTTCTCCTTCTCCGTCTGCTACTGCTTCTTCTCCTTTTCCTGCTTCTCCTTCTGCTTCTCCTTCTGTTTCTCCTTCTCCTTCTTGTTCTTCTGCTTTTCCTTCTGCTTCTCCTTCTGCTTCTGCATCTTCTGCTTCTTCTGCTACTGCTTCTGCTTCTTCTGTTTCTTCTGCTTCTCCTGCTTCTGCTTCTCCTGCTTCTCCTACTTCACGTGCTGCTTATCCTTCTGCGTCTCTTTCTGCTTCTGCTTATCCTTTTGCTTCTCCTACTCCTCATCCTTCTCTCTCGCCTTCTCCGTCTTCTTCTTCTGCTTCTCCTGCTGCTTCTGCTTCTGCTTATTCTACTATTTCTGTTTCTTCTGCTTCTGCTTCAGATTGTGCTTCTTCTGTTTCTCCTTCTGCTTCAGATTCTGCTTCTGCTTCTTCGGCTTCTTCTGTTTCTTCTGCTTCTGCTTCTCCTGCTTCTTCTGCTTCTCCTGCTTCTCTTTCTGCTTCTCCTTCTGCTTCTGCTTCTCCTTCTGCCTCTGCTTCTGCTCTTCTCCTTCTTCTGTTTCTTTTGCTTCTGTTTCTTCTGCTTCTTCTTCTTCTGTTTCTTCTGATTCTACTTCTGCTTCTCCTTCTTCTCCTTCTCTTTCTGCTTCTACTTCTGCTTCTTCTGATTCTCCTGCTTCTCCTATTGTTGTCCTTCTGTTTCTGCTTCTCTTTCTGCTTCTGCTTCTCCTTCTGCTGCTACTTCTCCTTCTGCTTCTGCTTCTCCCAGTGCTTCTGCTTCTGCTTTTTTGCTTATTCTTTTTCTTCTGCTTCTGCTTCTTCTGCTTCTTCTGCTTCTGCTTCTTCTGCTTCTACTTATGCTTCTCCTTATGCTTCTCCTTATGCTTCTCCTTATGCTTCTCCTTATGCTTCTTCTTCTTCTTCTTCTTCTTCTTCTTCTTCTTCTTCTTCTTCTTCTTCTTCTTCTTCTTCTTCTTCTTCTTCTTCTTCTTCTTCTTCTTCTTCTTCTTCTTCTTCTTCTTCTCTTTCTACTGCTTCTTCCTTTCCTGCTTCTTCTGCTTCTACTGCTTCTCTTTGTGCTTCTCATTCTGCTTCTGCTTCTCCTTCTGCTTCTCCTATTGCTTCTGCTGCCCTTCCTTCTCCTTCTCCTTCTCCCACTTCTGCTTCTCCTTCTGCTTTTGCTTCTTCTGCTTCTCCTGCTTCTCCTTCTGCATCTTCTTCTGCTTCTGCTTCTCCTTCTGCTGCTTCTTCTGTTTCTGCTTCTCCTTCTTCTGCTTCTCCTTCTGCTTCTCCTTCTGCTGCTCCTTCTGCTTCTCGTTCTTCTTCTGATTCTCCTTCTGCTCTTCCTACTCCTAATCCTTCTCTTTCTCCTTCTCCTTCTTCTTCAAAAAAGCTTCTCGTTCTGCATTCTGCTACTGCTTCTTCAGC
>NW_012303913.1:0-2996 GCF_000151885.1 Dipodomys ordii
TCATTGTGCTTCTCTTTTTGCTTCTCCTTCTGCTTCTGCTTCTGCTTCTTCTGTTTCTCCTGCCTGAATTTCTGGTTCTACTTCTTCTGCTGCTTCTCCTTCTGCTTCTGCTTCTCCTTCTGCTAATGTTTCTGCTTCTTCTGCTTCTTCTCTTTCGGCTTCTCCTGCTTCTGCTTCTTGTCCTTCTCCTGCTTCTCTTTCTGCTTCTCATTCTGCTTCTGCTTCTCCTTCTGCTTCTCCTCCTTCTCCTTCTCCTACTTCTGCTTCTCCTTCAGCTTCTGATTCTTCTGCTTCTCCTGCTTCTCCTGCATCTCCTTCTGCTTGTGCTTGTCCTTATGCTTCTGCTTCTGCTTCTCCTTCTCCTTTTTTGCTTCTCCTTTTGCTTCTGCTTCTTCTGCTTTTCCTGCTTCTCCTCCTGCTTCTGCTTCTTCTGCTTCTCCTGCTTCTCATTCTGCATCTTCTTCTGCTTCTCCTTCTGATTCTCCTTTTGCTTCTTCTTCTTCTGCTTTACCTGCGTCTCTTTCTGCTTATCCTTCTGTTTCTCCTTTTGTTTCTCCTTCTCCTTCTTGTTCTTCTGCTTTTCCTTCTGCTTCTGCTACAACTGCTTCTGCTTCTACTTCTTCTTTTTCTTCTGCTTCTCCTTCTGCTTTTGATTCTCTTTCTGCTTCTGCTTCTCGTTCTGCTTCTTATTCTGTTTCTTCAGATTCTGCTTCTTCTGCTTCTCCTGCTTCTCCTTCTGCTTCAGGTTCTCCTTCTGCTTCTTCACATTCTTATGCTTCTGCTTCTCCTGCTTCTGCTTCTTCTGCTTTCCCTCCTTCTCTTCCTACTTCTCCTTCTGTTTCTGCTTCTCCTTCTGCTTCTGCTTCTTGTCCTTCTTGTGTTTCTTCTGCTTCTGCTTCTCAAGTTTCTGCATCTACTGCTTCTCCTTCTGCTGCTCTTTCTGCTTCTCCTGCTGCTTTTCCTTCTCCTGCTCCTTCTTCTGCTTCTCTTTCTGCTTCTCCTTCTGTTTCTCCTACTCCTTCTCCTTCTCGTTCTTCTGCTTTTCCTTCTGCTTCTGCATCTTCTGCTTCTTCTGCTACTGCCTCTGCTTCTTCTGTTTCTTCTGCTTCCCCTTCTGCTTCTCCTTCTGCTTTTGCTTCTCTTTCTGTTTCTGCTTCTCCTTCTGCTTCTCCAGATTCTGCTTCTTCTGCTTCTCCTGCTTCTCCTTCTGCTTCAGGTTCTGCTTCTGCTTCTTCGGCTTCTTCTGCTTCTGCTTCTCCTGCTGCTGCTTCTTCTGTTTCTCCTGCTTCTCTTTCTGCTTTTCCTTCTGTTTCTGCTTCTCCTTCTGCTTTTGCTTCTTCTCCTTCCTATGTTTCTTCTGCTTCTGCTTCTCCTGCTTCTGCTTCTCCTGCTTCTCGTTGTGCTTCTCTTTCTGCTTCTACTTCTCCTTCTTCTGCTTCTCCTTCTGCTTCTGCTTCTGCTTCAATTTCTCCTTCTGCTTCTCATTCTGCTTCTGCGTCTTCTGTTTCTTCTGCTTCTCCTGCTTCTGCTTCTCCTGCTTCTCCTACTTCCCGTGCTGCTTCTCCTTCAGCCTCTCTTTCTGCTTCTGCTTATCCTTTTGCTTCTCCTACTCCTAATCCTTCTCTTTCGCCTTCTCCTTCTCCTTCTTCTGCTTCTCCTGCTTCTCCTTCTACTTCTCCGTCTCATTCTCCTTCTCCTTCAATTCCTCCTTCTTGTGCTTCTGTTTCTTCTTCTGCTTCTGCTTCTCCTGCTTCTGCTTCTGTTTCTCCTTCTGCTTCTCCTTCTCCTTCTCTTTCTGCTTCTTATTCTGCTTCTGCTCCTCCTACTCCTAATCCTTCTCTTTCTCCCTATTCTATTGCTTCTCGTTCTTCTTCTGCTTCTTCTGCTTGTTCGGTTTCTTCTACTTCTGCTTTTCCAGCTTCTGCTGCTTCTGCTTCTCCTTCTGCTTCAGGTTCTCCTTCTGATTCTTCGGCTTCTTCTGTTCTTCTGCTTCTGCTTCTCCTGCTACTGCTTCTTCTGCTCTCTTTCTGCTTCTCCTTCTGCTTCTGCTTCTCCTTCTGCTTCTGCTTCTTCTCCTTCCTATGTTTCTTCTGCTTCTGCTTCTCCTGCTTCTGCTTCTCCTGCTTCTCGTTGTGCTTCTCTTTCTGCTTCTCTTTCTGCTTCTCCTTCTCCTTCTTCTGCTTCTGCTTCTCCTTCTACTTCAATTTCTCCTTCTGCTTCTCATTCTGCTTCTGCGTCTTCTGTTTCTTCTGCTTCTCCTGCTTCTGCTTCTCCTGCTTCTCCTACTTCTCGTGCTACTTCTCCTTCTGCGTCTCTTTCTGCTTCTGCTTATCCTTTTGCTTCTCCTACTCCTAATCCTTCTCTTTCGCCTTATCCTTCTCCTTCTTCTGCTTCTCCTGCTTCTCCTTCTCCATCTTCTTCTGCTTCTGCTTCTGCTTCTGCTGCTTCTTCTGCTTCTGCTTCTCCTTCTTCTGCTTCTCCCTCTGATTCTGCTTCTTATGCTTATTCTTTTTCTTCTGCTTCTCCTGCTTCTGCTTCTCCTGCTTCTGCTTCTTCTGCTTCTACTGCTTCTCCTTCTCCTTCTCCTTCTCCTTCTTCCTTCTCCTTCTCCTTCTTCTTTTCTCCTTATTCTTCTTCTTCTTCTTCTTCTTCTTCTTCTTCTTCTTCATCTTCTTCTTCTTCTTCTTCTTCTTCTTCATCTTCTTCTTCTTCTTCTTCTTCTCTTTCTGCTGCTTCTGCTTTTCCTGCTTCTTCTTCTTCTACTGCTTCTCTTTCTGCTTCTCATTCTGCTTCTGCTTCTTCTTCTACTTCTCCTATTGCTTCTGCGGCTCTTCCTTCTCCTTCTCCTACTTCTCCTTCTACTTCTGCTTCTGCTTCTCCTGCTTCTGCTTCTTATGCTTCTACTGCTTCTTCTTCTGGTTCTGCTTCTTCTGCTTATACTTCTCTTTCTGCTTCTGCTTCTCCTGCTTGTTTTTCAGCTTCTTCTGCTGCTTCTC
>NW_012303914.1:0-2996 GCF_000151885.1 Dipodomys ordii
CTGCTGTGTCCCGCTGTGTCCCGTTGTGTCCCGCTCTGTACCCCGCTGTGTCCCTGCTGTGTTCCAGCTGTGTCCCCGCTGTCCCCGTGTGTGTCTCCGCTGTCTCTCCACTGTGTCCCCGCTGTGTCCCGCTGTGTCCCCCGCTGTGTCCCCCGCTGTGTCCCGCTGTGTCCCTTGCTGTGTCTGCCACCGTGTCCCCCCCTGTGTCCAGCTGTGTCCCCCGCTGTGTACTCCTGTGTCCTGCTGTGTTGTGCTGTGTCCCCAGCTGTGTCACCGCTGTGTCCCCACTGTGTCCCTCTGTGTCCCCCGCTGTGTCCCCACTCTGTCCCCACTGTTTCCCGCTGTGTCCCCGCTGTGTTCCCTGCTGTGTTCCGCTGTGTCCCGCTGTGTCCGCTGTGTCCTCGCTGTGTCCCGCTTTGTCCCGATGTGTCCCCACAGTCCTCCGCTGTGTCCCGCTGTGTTTGCGTTGTCCCCCGGTGTGTCCCCGCTCTTCCCCGCTGTGTCTCCCGCTGTGTCTCGCTCTGTCCTGCTGTGTCCCGCTGTGTACTGCTTTGTCCCCTTCTGTGCCCCGCTGTGACACTGCTGTGTCCCCACTGTGTCCCTGCTGTGTCCTTGCAGCATCCACGCTGTGTCCCGCTGTCTACCCCGCTGTGTCCATCTGTGTCCCCGCTGTGTCCGGCGGTGTCCCCCGCTGTGTCCCGCTGTGTCCCTGCTGATTCCCCACTGTGTCCTTGCTGTGTCCCCGGCTGTGTCCCGCTGTGTCACCTGCTGTGTCCCCCGCTTTGTCCCCCGCTGTGTCCCTGCTGTGTCCCGTTTTTTCCCAGCTGTCCACCGCTGTGTCCGCGCTGTGTCCTGCTATGTCCCCACTGTCCCCCGCTGTGTCCCCCAATGTGTCCCCCGCTGTGTCCAGCTGTGTCCCCGCTGATTCCCGCTGTGTCCCCCGCTGTTTCCCGCTGTGTCCCCCGCTGTGTCCCACTGTGTCCCACTGTGTCCCGCTGTGTGCCCCGCTGTGTCCCTCTGTGTCCCGCTGTGCCCCACTGTGTTCCCCGCTGTGTCCCCGCTGTGTCCCCACTGTGTCTCACTGTATCAGGCGGTGTCCCTCTGTGTCCCGCTGTGTCACCGCTGTGTCCCCGCTGTGTCCCGCTGTGTACCCCGCTGTATCCAGCTGTGTCCCCGCTGTGTCTCGCTTTGTCGCCCGCTGTGTCCAGCTGTGTCCCCGTTGAGTCCCGCTGTGTACACCACTGTGTCCCGCTGTGTTCCCCTCTGTGTGCCCTCTGTGTCCCGCTGTGTCCCGCTGTGTCCCCCGCTGTCTCCCGCTCTGTCCCCCGCTGTGTCTCACGCTTTGTCCCCGCTGTGTCCCACTGTGTCCTGCTGTGTCCTCCACTGTGACCCTTTGTGTCCGCAGCTCTGTACCCTGCTTTGTCCCACTGTGTCTCCGCTGTATCGATGCTGTGTCTCTTTGGGTCCCGCTGTGTCCTCGCTGTTTTTCCCTTGGTGTCCCGCTGTGTCCCCCACTGTGTCCCGAGCTGTTTCCTGCTGTGTCCCCCGCTGTGTCCCGTTGTGTCCCGCTGTGTCCCCCGCTGTGTCCCGGCTGTGTCCCTGCTTTGTCCCCGCTGTGTCCCTCTGTGTCCCGCTGTGTCCTCGCTGTGTCCCACGCTGTGTTCCGCTGTGTACCCCGCTTTGTTCCCGCTGTGTCCCGCTGTGTACTGCTGTGTCACCCGCTGAGTCCCGCTGTGTCCCAGCTGTGTCCCGCTGTGTCCCACCTGTGTCCCCCGCTGTGTCCCGTTGTGTCCCGCTTTGTCCCCCGCTGTGTCCCCCGCTGTGTCCCGCTGTGTCCACCGCTGTGTCCCGCTGTGTCCACTGCTGTGTCCCCGTTGTCTCCCGCTGTTTTCCCCCCTGTGTCCAGCTTTGTCCCCGCTGTGTATCGCTGTGTCCCACGCTCTGTCCCCCATTGTGTTCCGCTGTGTCCCCTGCTGTGTCCCACTGTGTCCCCCGCTGTGTCCCGCTGTGTCCCCGCAGGGTCACCCCTGTTTCCTGCTGTGTCCCGCTGTGTTCCGTGGTGTCCCGCTTTGTCCCCCGCTGAATCCCCGCTGTGTCCCCGCTGTGTCCTGCTGTGTCCTCGCTGTGTTCCCCGCTGTCTCCCGCTCTGTTCCCCGCTGTGTCTCACCCTTTGCCCCGCTGTGTCCCACTGTGTCCCGCTGTGTCCCGCTTTGTCCCCCACTGTGTCCCTATTTTTCCCCAGCTGTATACCCCGCTGTGTAACGCTGTGTCCCTGCTGTGTCCCCACTGTGTCCCGCTGTGTCCCGCTGTGTCCTCGCTGTGTCCCACGCTGTGTTCCGCTGTGTCATCGCTGTTTCCCCTGCTGTGTCCCGTTGTGTCCCCAGCTGTGTACCCCGCTGTGTCCCCCGCTGTGTCCCACTGTGTCACAATGTGTCCCGTGGTGTCCGGCTTTGTCCACCGCTGTGTCCTCGCTGTGTACCCCGCTGTGTCCCGCTGTGTCCCCGCTGTATCGACGCTGTGTCCCGCTGTGTTCAGCTATGTTCCCGCAGAGTCCCCGCTGTGTCCCGCTGTGTCCCACTGTTTCCCTTGGTGTCCCAGTTTGTCCCCCGCTGTGTCCCCCGGTGAGTCCCCGCTGTGTCCCGCTGTGTCCTGCTGTGTCCTGCTGTGTCCCACGCTGTGTTCCGCTGTGTCCTCTCTGTGTCCCCTGCTATGCCCCATTGTGTCCCCAGCTGTGTACCCCGCTGTGTCCCGCTGTGTCCCGGCTGTATCGACGCTGTGTCCCGCTGGGTCCAACTGTGTCCTCGCTGTGTTCCCCACTGTGTCCCGCTGTGTACTCCTCTTTGTCCCACGCTGTGTCCCGCTGTGTCCCCCGCTGTGACCCATTGTGTCCCGCTGTGTCCCCCGTGGTGTCCCTGCTGTGTCCCCGGTGTGTCCCACTGTGTACTGCTGTGTCCAACGCTGAGTTCCGCTTTGTCCCCGCTGTATCCCAATGTGTC
>NW_012303915.1:0-2996 GCF_000151885.1 Dipodomys ordii
CCGCTGTGTCCTGCTGTGTCCCCCGCTGTGTCCCGCTGTGTGCCCCGCTGTGTCCTGCTGGGTGCCTCTGTGTCCCGGCTGTGTCCCCGCTGTGTCCTCGCTGTGTCCCGCTGTGTCTACTGCTGTGTCCCCACTGTGTCCTGCTGTGTCTCGCTGTGTCCCGCTGTGTCCTCGCTATTTCCCACGCTGTGTTCTGCTGTGTCCTCGCTGTGTCCCCCGCTGTGTCCCATTGTGTACCCAGCTGTGTACCCCGCTGTGTCCTGCTCTGTCCTCGCTGTGTTCCCCGCTGTCTCCCGCTCTGTACCCCGCTGTGTCTCAAGCTTCGTCCCTGCTGCATCCCACTGTGTCCCGCTGTGTCCCGCTGTGCCCCCACTGTGTCCCGTTGTGTTCACAGCTGTGTACCATGCTGTGTAACGCTGTGACCCCGCTGTATCGACGCTGTGTCGCCCTGGGTCCCGCTGTGTCCTCGCTGTGTTCCCCGCTGTGTCCCGCTGTGTCCGCCACTGTGTCCCGCTGTGTCTACGGCTGTGTCCCCTCCTTGTCCCGCTGTGTCCTCGCTGTGTCCTCCCTGTGTCCCACCCTGTGTTCCGCTGTGTCCTCGCTTTTTTCCCCGCTGTGTCCTGCTGTGTCCCTGCCATATCGACGCTGGGTTCACCTGAGTCCCTTTGTGTCCTCCCTGTGTCCCCCGCTGTTTCCCGCTGTGTCCCCCGCTGTGTCCCTGCTGTGTCCCCGCTGTGTCCCGGTGTGTCCCACTGTGTACTGCTGTGTACTGCTGTGCCCCGCTGAGTCCCGCTGTGTCCCCGCTGTGTCCCAATGTGTCCTCGCTATGTCCCCCGCTGTGTCCTCCCTGTGTCCCCCGCTGTGTCCCGCTGTGTCCCTCTGTGTCCCCCGCTGTGTCCCCCGCTATGTCGCGCTGTGTCCCCCGCTGTGTCCCACTGTGTCCTTGCTGTGTCCCCCGTTCTGTGCCACTGTGTTCTCGCTGTGTCCCCGGCTGTTTCCCGCTGTGTCCTGCTGTGTCACACTGTTTCCCCACAGTGTCCCCGCTGTTTCCCTCTGTGTACCCCGCTGTGTCCAGCTTTGTCCCCGCTGTGTCTCGCTGTGTCCCACACTCTGTCCCCCACTGTGTCCCGCTGTGTCCCCCGCTGTTTCGCATTGTGTCCCCCACTGTGTCCCGCTGTGTCCCCGCAGGTTCACCTCTGTTTCCCGCTGTGTCCCGATGTGTTCCGTGGTGTCCTCGCTGTGCCCCCTGCTGTGTCCCGTTGTGTCCCGCTGTGTCCTCGCTGTGTCCCCCTGCTGTGTCCCGTTGTGTCCCGCTGTTTCACCGCTGTGTCCCACACTGTGTCCTGCTGTGTCCCCCACTGTGTCCTCTGTGTCCCCAAGGGTTCACCTCTGTTTCCCGCTGTGTCCCTTTGTGTGCCGCTGTGTCCTCGCTGTGTCCCCGCTGTGTCCCGCTGTGTCCCGCTGTGTCCCCGCAGGTTCACCTCTGTTTCCCACTGTGTCCCGTTGTGTGCCGCTGTGTCCTCGCTGAGTCCCCTACTGTCTCCCTCTCTGTCCCCCGCTGTGTCTCACGCTTTGTCCCCGCTGTGTCCCACTGTGTACGGCTGTGTCCGGCTTTGCCCCCACTGTGTCCCGTTGTGTCCACAGCTGTGTACCACGCTGTGTACCACGCTGTGTAATGCTGTGTCCCCGCTGTATCGACGCTGTGTCCCGCTGTGTCCCGCTGTGTCCTCGCTGTGTTCCCCGCTGTGTCCCGCTGTGTCCACCGCTGTGTCCCCAGCTGTGTCCTCGCTGTGTCCCTGCTGTGTCCTGCTGTGTCCTCACTGGGACCACCACTGTGTGTCGCTGTGTCCACCGCTGTGTCCCGCTGTGTCCTGTGTCCCGCTTTGTCCCCCCGCTGTGTCCCGCTGTGTCCCGCTGTGTCCCCGCTGTGTGCCTGCTGTGTCCCGCTGTGTCTCCCGCTTTGTCCCGCTGTGTCCCACTGTGTCCCCGCTATGTCCCGCTGTGTCCCGCTGTGTCCCCGCTGTGTGCCCGCTGTGTCCCGCTGTGTACTCCGTTGTGTCCAGCTGTATCACCGCTGTGTCTCCCTTTGGCCCCTCTCTGTCTCCGCTGTCTCCCGCTGTGTCCCCCGCTGTGTCCCTCTGTGTCACGCTGTGTCCCCCGCTTTGTCCCGCTGAGTCCCCTCTGTGTCGCCGCTGTGTCCCGCTGTGTCCTCGCTGTGTCCCCCGCTGTCTGCCGCTTTGTCCCCGCTGTGTCCAAAGCTGTGTCCCGTTGTGTCCCGCTGAGTACCCCGCTGTGTCCCACTATGTTTCCGCAGTGTCCCCGCTGTGTACCGCTGTGTCCCACTGTGTCCGCCTGTGCCCCCACTGTGTCCCGTTGTGTCCCCAGCTGTGTACCTCGCTGTGTCCCGCTGTGTCCCCGCTGTATCGACGCTGTGTCCCGCTGTGTCCTCGCTGTGGCCCACGCTGTGTTCTGCTGTGGCCTCGCTTTTTTCCCCGCTGTGTCCCCCTCTGTGTCCCACGCTGTGTCCCGCTGTGTCCCTCGCTGTGTCCCTGCTGTGTCCCGCTGTGTCCCGCTGTGTACTGCTGTGTCGCCGCTGAGTCCCGCTGTGTCCCCGCTGTGTCCCAATGTGTCCTCGATCTGTCCCCCGCTGTGTAAGCCTGTGTCCATCCTGTGTCCCCCGCTGTGTCCCGCTGTGTCCCGCTCTGTCCCCCGCTATGTCCTGCTGTGTCCCCCGCTGTTTCCCGCTCTATCCTTGCTGTGTCCCCCACTGTGTGCCGCTGTGTCCTCGCTGAGTCCCCCGCTGTGTCCCACTGTGTCCTTTTGTGTCACGCTGTTTTCCCGCTGTGTCCCTGCTGTGTCCCTCTGTGTACCCCGCTGTGTCCAGTTTTGTCTCCGCTGTGTCTCGCTGTGTCCCACGCTCTGTCCCACACTGTGTCCCGCCTTGTCCCGCGCTGTGTCCTGCTGTGTCCCCGGCTGTGTCCCGCTGTGTCACCCCC
>NW_012303916.1:0-2996 GCF_000151885.1 Dipodomys ordii
GCGGGACAAGCGGGGGACATATCAGAGGACACAACGGGACACAGCCGGACAAAGTGGGGCACAGCGGGGGACACAGCGGTACACAGCGGGGACACAGCAAGGACACATTGGGACACAGCGGGGACAAAGCGGGGGTCAGCGGGGGACAAAGCAGTTCACAGCGGGACACAGCGAGATACAGCGGGGGACACAGTGAGACAGAGCAGGGGACACAGCAGAGGACACAGAGGGACACAGCGGGACACAGCGGGGGACACAGGGGGGACACAGTAGGACACAGAGGGGGACACAGCGAGGACACATTGGGACACAGCGGGGACACAGCGGGATTCAGCGGGGGACACAGCAGTACACAGCGGGACACAGCGGGGCACAGCAGGGACACAGCGGGGGACAGAGCGGGACACAGCGGGGGACACAGCGGTGACACATTGGGGCACAGCGTGGGACACAGCGAGGACACAGCGGGACACAGCGGGGACACAGCAGGAGTCAGCGGGGACAAAGCAGTTCACAGCGGGACACAGCGAGATACAGCGGGGGACACAGTGAGACAGAGCAGGGGACACAGCAGAGGACACAGAGGGACACAGCGGGATACAGCGGGGGACACAGGAGGGACACAGTGGGACACAGCGGTGGACACAGCGAGGACCCATTGGGACACAGCGGGGACACAGCGGGATTCAGCGGGGGACACAGCAGTACACAGCGGGACACAGCGGGACACAGCGGGGGACACAGCGGGACACAGCGGGGGACACAGGGATGACACAGCGGTACCCAGCGGGACCCAGCGTCGATACAGCAGGGACACGCGGAACACAGTGGGGTACACAGCTGGGGACACAGCGAGGACACAGCGGGACACAGCGGGACACAGCGGGGACACTGCGGGAACATAGCAGGACACAGCAGGGTACACAGCGGGACACAGCTGGGGACACAGCGCGGACACAGCGGGACACAGCGGAACACAGCGGGAGACAAAGCGGGAGACAGCAGGGGACACAGCGAGGACACAGCGGGACACAGCGGGGGACACAGCAAGGACACAGCGGCACACAGCATGGGACACAGCAAGGACACAGTGGGACACAGCTGGGGACACAGTGGGACATAGCGGGGGACACAGCGTGGGACACAGCGGGACACAGCGGGGGCACAGGGAGGACACAGCGGGACACAGCGGGGGACAGAGCGAGGACACATTGGGACACATTGGGACACAGCGGGACTCAGCGGGGGACACAGCAGTACACAGCGGGACACAGCGGGGACACAGCAGAGACACAGCGGGGTACACAGCGGTACACAGCGGGGGACACAGGGATGACACAGCGGTACCCAGCGGGACCCAGCGTCGATACAGCAGGGACACGCGGAACACAGTGGGGTACACAGCTGGGGACACAGCGAGGACACAGCGGGACACAGCGGGACACAGCGGGGACACTGCGGGAACATAGCAGGACACAGCAGGGTACACAGCGGGACACAGCTGGGGACACAGCGGGACACAGCGGAACACAGCGGGAGACAAAGCGGGAGACAGCAGGGCACACAGCGAGGACACAGGGGGACACAGCGGCGACACAGAGGGGACTCAGAGGGGACTCAGCGGGGGACAAAGCGGGAGACAGCGGGGGACACAGCGAGGACACAGCAGCACACAGCGGCCACAAACAGGGGACTCAGCGGTGGACACAGCGGGGGACAAAGAGGGACACCACGGGACACAGTGTGACACAGTGGGACACAGCGGGACACTGCGGGGACACAGCAGGACAAAGCGGGGGACACAGCGGGCACACAGCGGGGACACAGCGGGACACAGCGGGGACAGAGCGGGACACAGTCGGACACAGCGGGACACAGCGGGGGACACAGCGGGAGACAAAGAGGGACACCACGGAACACAGCGGGACACAGCAGGAAACAGCAGTGACACTGCGGGGACACAGTGGGACACAGCGGGGGACACAGCGGGACACAGAGGGGGACAGAGCGGGACACAGTGGGGGACACAGCCGGACACAGCAGGGGAAACAGTGGGGGACACAGCGTGACACAGCGAGGACACAGCGGGAAAGAGCGGGACACTGCAGGGCACAGCGGGGGACACAGCGGGACACAGCGGGGGACAAAGCGAGGACACAGCGGAACACAGAGTGGGACACAGTGAGGACACAGCGGGACACAGCGGGACACAGCGGGTCATAGCGGGACACAGCGGGACACAGCCGGGTCCCAGCAGTGGACACAGTGGGACA
Organism: Dipodomys ordii; assembly: GCF_000151885.1. Taxonomy (NCBI): domain Eukaryota; kingdom Metazoa; phylum Chordata; class Mammalia; order Rodentia; family Heteromyidae; genus Dipodomys; species Dipodomys ordii. The sequence continues at coordinate 2,274 of NW_012303916.1, forward strand.
CAGCGGGGGACACAGCGGGACACAGAGGGAGACACATGGAGGACTCAGCGGGACAAAGCGGGGACACAGCGGCGACTCACCGGGGGACACAGCGTGGGACAAAGCGGGACACCACAGTACACAGTGGGAAACAGCGGGACACAGCGGGGAAATTGCGGGGACACAGGGGGACACAGCGGAACACAGCGTGAGACAAAGCGGGAGACAGCAGGGGACACAGTGAGGACACAGCGGGACACATCGGCGACACAGAGGGGATTCAGCGGGGGACAAAGCGGGAGACAGCGGGGGACACAGCGAGGACACAGCAGCACACAGCGGCCACAAAGAGGGGACTCAGCGGTGGACACAGCGGGGGACAAAGAGGGACACCACGGGACACAGTGGGACACAGTGGGACACAGCTGAACATTGCGGGGACACAGCAGGACAAAGCGGGGGACACAGCGGGACACAGCGGGCACACAGCGGGGACACAGCGGGACACAGCGGGGACAGAGCGGGACACAGTCGGACACAGCGGGACACAGCGGGGGACACAGCGGGAGACAAAGAGGGACACCACGGAACACAGCGGGACACAGCAGGAAACAGCAGTGACACTGCGGGGACATAGTGGGACACAGCGGGGGACACAGTGGGACACAGAGGGGGACAGAGCGGGACACAGTGGGGGACACAACCGGACACAGCAGGGGAAACAGTGGGGGACACAGCGTGACA
>NW_012303917.1:0-2996 GCF_000151885.1 Dipodomys ordii
GCATCTTTTTCTGCTTCTGCTTCTCATTCTGCTTCATCTTCTGCTTCTGCTACTCCATCTTCTGATTCTCCATTCTGATTCTCCTTCTACTTCTCTTTCTGCTGTTCCTTCTCCTTCTTCTGCTTCTCCCTCTGATTCTTCTTCTTATGCTTATTCTTTTTCTACTGCTTCTGCTTCGCCTGCTTCTCCTGCTTCTGCTTCTTCTGCTTCTACTTCTTCTCCTTATGCTTCTCCTTCTCCTTCTTCTTCTTCTTCTTCTTCTTCTTCTTCTTCTTCTTCTTCTTCTTCTTCTTCTTCTTCTTCTTCTTCTTCTTCTTCTTCTTCTTCTTCTTCTTCTTCTTCTCTTTCTTCTGCTTCTTCTTTTTCTGCTTCTTCTGCTTCTCTTTCTGCTTATCATTCTGCTTCTGCTTCTACTTCTGCTAATCCTATTGCTTCTGCGGCTCTTCCTTCTCCTTCTCCTACTTCTACTTCTCCTTCTGGTTCTGCTTCTTCTGCTTATCCTGCTTCTCCTTCTTCTTCAGGTTCTGCTTCTTCTTCTTCGGATTCTTATGTTTCTGCTTCTCCTGCTTCTGCTTCTTCTGCTTCCCCTCCTTCTCTTTCTGCTTCTCCTTCTGTTTCTGCTTCTCCTTCTGCTTGTGCTTCTTGTCCTTCTCCTGTTTCTTCTGCTTCTGCTTCTCCTGTTTCTGCATCTCCTGCTTCTCCTTCTGCTGCTCTTTCTGCTTCTCCTGCTGTTTTCTTTCTCCTGCTCCTTCTTCTGCTTCTCTTTCTGCTTCTCCTTCTGTTTCTCCTTCTCCTTCTCGTTCTTCTGCTTTTCCTTCTGCTTCTCCTTCTGCTTCTGCATCTTCTGCTTCTTCTTCTACTGCCTCTGCTTATTCTGTTTCTTCTGCTTATCCTTCTGCTTCTCCTTCTGCTTTTGCTTCTCTTTCTGCTTCTGCTTCGCCTTCTGCTTCTCCAGATTCTGCTTCTTCTGCTTCTCCTGCTTCTCCTTCTGCTTCAGATTCTGCTTCTGCTTCTTCGGCTTCTTCTGCTTCTGCTTCTCCTGCTGCTGCTTCTTCTGCTTCTCCTGCTTCTCTTTCTGCTTTTCCTTCTGTTTCTGCTTCTCCTTCTGCTTCTGCTTCTTCTCCTTCTGTTTCTTCTGCTTCGGCTTCTCCAACTTCTGCTTCTCCTGCTTCTCGTTCTGCTTCTCTTTCTGCTTCTCTTTCTGCTTCTCCTTCTCCTTCTTCTGCTTCTCCTTCTGCTTCTGCTTCTCCTTCTGCTTCTGCTTCAATTTCTCCTTCTGCTGCTCATTCTGCTTCTGCGTCTTCTGTTTCTTCTGCTTCTCTTGCTTCTGCTTCTCCTGCTTCTCCTACTTCTCGTTCTGCTTTTCCTTCTGCGTCTCTTTCTGCTTCAGCTTATCCTTTTGCTTCTCCTACTCCTAATCCTACTCTTTCGCCTTATCCTTCTTGTCTTCTGCTTTTACTGGTACTTCTGCTTCTGCTTATTTTACTATTTCTGTTTCTTTTGCTTCTGCTTCAGATTGTGCTTCTTCTGTTTCTCCTTCTGCTTCAGATTCTGCTTCTGCTTCTTTGGCTTCTCCTGTTTCTTCTGCTTCTGCTTCTCCTGCTGCTTCTGCTTCTCCTGCTTCTCTTTCTGCTTCTCCTCCGCCTCTGCTTCTCTTTCTGATTCTGCTTCTCATTCTGCTTTCTCCAGATTCTGCTTCTTCTGCTTCTCCTGCTTCTCCTTCTGCTTCAGGTTCTGCTTCTGCTTCTTTGGATTCTTATGCTTCTGGTTCTCCTGCTTCTGCTTCTTCTGCTTCCCTTCCTTCTCTTTCTGCTTCTCCTTCTGTTTCTGCTTCTCCTTCTGCTTCTGCTTCTTGTCCTTCTCCTGTTTCTTCTGCTTCTGCTTCTCCTGCTTCTGCTTCTTCTGCTTTTCCTGCTTCTCTTTCTGCTTCTCCTTCTGCTTCTGCTCCTCCTTCTGCTTCTGCTCCTTCTATTTCTTCTGTTTCTTCTTCTTCTGCTTCTCCCGCTCTGCTTCTTCTGCTTTCCTGCTTCTCGTTCTGCTTCTCTTCTTCGGCTTCTCTTTCTACTTCTCCTTCTGCTTCTTCTGATTCTGCTTCTTCTCCTGCTTCTTCTCCTTCTGGTTGTGCTTCTTCTGCTTCTCCTGCTACTCCTTCTGCATCTCCTTCTGCTTGTGCTTTTCCTTCTTCTTCTGCTTCTGCTTCTCCTTCTTCTGCTTCTCCGTCTGTTTCTGCTTCTTCTGTTTTTCCTGCTTCTCCTTCTGCTTCTCATTCTTCTTCTCCTTCTGTTTCTCCTTGTCGTATTCTGCTATTCCTTCTGCTTCTCTATCTGCTTCTGCATCTTCAGCTTCTTCTGCTACTGCTTCTGCTTCTTCTGTTTCTTCTGCTTCTCTTTCTTCTTCTCCTTCTGCTTTTGCTTCTCTTTCTGCTTCTGCTTCTCCTTCTGGTTCTCCTTCTTCTCCAGATTCTGCTTCTTCTGCTTCTCCTGCTTCTCCTTCTGCTTCAGGTTCTGCTTCTGCTTCTTCTGCTTCTATTTCTGCTTCTCCTTCTGTTTCTGCTTCTCTTTCTGCTTCTGCTTCTTATCCTTCTTCTATTTCTTTTGATTCTGCTTCTCCTGCTTCTGCTTCTCCTGCTTCTCCTTCTGTTTCTCCTTATGCTTCTCCTTCTGCTTCTCCTTCTTCTGCTTCTACTTCTGCTTCTGCTTCTTCTTCTGCATCTTCTTCTGTTTCAATTTCTCCTTCTTCTGCTTTTCATTCTGCTTCTGCTTCTCCTGCTTCTGCTTCTTCTGCTTCTCCTGCTTCTCCTTCTCTTTCTCTTTCTGCTTCTGCTTATCCTTCTGTTTCTCCTTCTCCTAATCCTTCTCTTTCTCCTTCTGCTTCTTCTTCTTCTGCTTCTCCTGCTGCTTCTTCTTCTGCTTCTTCTGCTTTTTCTGTTTATTCTGTTTCAGCTTCTCCTGCTTCTTCTTCTTCTGCTTCTCCTACTTCTCTTTCTGCTTCTCTGA
>NW_012303918.1:0-2996 GCF_000151885.1 Dipodomys ordii
GCAGAAGGAGCAGAAGCAGAAGACGATGCAGAAGGAGAAGCAGGAGAAGCAGAAGAAGCAGAAGCAGAACGAGAAGCAGAAGTAGGAGATGGAGAAGGAAGGGCAGCAGAATCAATAGGAGAAGCAGAAGGAGAAGCAGAAGCAGAATGAGAAGCAGAAAGAGAAGCAGTAGAAGCAGAAGAAGCAGGAAAAGCAGAAGCAGAAGAAAGAGAAGAAGAAGAAGAAGAAGAAGAAGAAGAAGAAGAAGAAGAAGAAGAAGAAGAAGAAGAAGAAGAAGAAGAAGAAGAAGAAGAAGAAGAAGAAGAAAAAGAAGAAAAAGAAGCATAAGGAGAAGCATAAAGAGAAGCAGTAGAAGCAGAAGAAGCAGAAGCAGGAGAAGCAGAAGCAGAAGAAAAAGAATAAGCAAAAGAAGCAGAAGCAGAAGCAGTGGGAGAAGCAGAAGAAGGAGAAGGAGAAGGAGCAGCAGAAGGAGAAGCAGAAGCAGAAAGAGAAGCAGAAACAGAAGGAGAACAAGAAGGAGAAGCAGGAGAATCAGAAGAAGCAGAAGTAGAAGCAGAAAGAGGAGAAGAAGGAGAAGCAGAATTAGAATCAGAAGAAACAGAAGAAGAAGCAGAAGAAACAGAAGGAAAAGAAACAGAAGAAGGAGAAGAGCAGAAGCAGAAGGAGAAGCAGAAGCAGAAGGAGAAGCAGAAAGAGAAGCAGGAGAAGCAGAAGAAGCAGGAGAAGCAGAAGCAGAAGAAACAGGAGAAGCCGAAGAAGCAGAAGCAGAATCTGAAGCAGAAGGAGAAACAAAAGAAGCACAATCTGAAGCAGAAGCAGAAGAAACAGTAATACTAGAATAAGCAGAAGCAGAAGCAGCAAGAGAAGCAGAAGAAAAAGAAGTCGGAGAAGGCAAGAGAGAAGGATTAGGAGTAGGAGAAGCAAAAGGATAAGTAGAAGCAGAAAGAGACGCAGAAGGAAAAGCAGAACGAGAAGTAGGAGAAGCAGGAGAAGCAGAAGCAGGAGAAGCAGAAGAAACAGAAGACGCAGAAGCAGAATGAGAAGCAGAAGGAGTAATTAAACAGAACCAGAAGGAGAAGCAGAAGCAGAAGGAGAAGCAGAAGAAGGAGAAGGAGAAGGAGAATCAGAAAGAGAAGCAGAACGAGAAGCAGGAGAAGCAGAAGCAGGAGAAGCAGAAACATAAGAAACAGAAGAAGGAGAAGAAGCAGAAGGAGAATCAGAAACAGAAGGAAAAGCAAAAAGAGAAGCAGGAGAAGCAGAAGAAGCAGCACAGGAGAAGCCGAAGCAGAAGAAGCAGAACCTGAAGCAGAAGGAGAAGCAGGAGAAGCAGAAGAAGCAGAATCTGGAGAAGCAGAAGGAGAAGCAGAAGCAGAAAGAGAAGCAAAAGCAGAAGGAGAAGCAGAAGGAGAACAGAAGAAACAGAAGAAGCAGAGGCAGTAGCAGAAGATGCAGAAGCAGAAGGAGAAGCAGAAGGAAAAGGAAAAGCAGAAGAAGGAGAAGGAGAAGGAGAAACAGAGGATAAGCAGAAAGAGAAGCAGAAGAAGGAGCAGGAGAAGATAAAGCAGCAGGAGAAGCAGAAAGAGAAGCAGAAGGAGAAGCAGGAGATTCAGAGACAGGAGAAGCAGAAGCAGAAGAAACAGGAGAAGGACAAGAAGCAGAAGCAGAAGGAGAAGCAGAAACAGAAGGAGAAGCAGAAAGAGAAGGAGGGGAAGCAGAAGAAGCAGAAGCAGGAGAAGCAGAAGCATAAGAATCCGAAGAAGCAGAAGCAGAACCTGAAGCAGAAGGAGAAGCTGGAGAAGCAGAAGAAGCAGAATCTGGAGAAGCAGAATGAGAAGCAGAAGGAGAAGCAGAAGCAGAAAGAGAATCAAAAGCAGAAGGATAAGCAGAAGAAACAGAAGAAATAGAAGCAGTAGCAGTTGTAGCAGAAGTGGAACGAGAAGCAGAAGAACAAGAAGGAGAAGGAGAATCAGAAGGAGAAGCAGAAGGAGAAGCCGAAAGTGAAGCAGGTAAAGCAGATGAAGAAGAAGCAAAAGGAGAATCAGATGGAGAAGCAGAAGAAGGAGAAAGAGAAGCAGAAGAAGATGAAGAATGAGAAGCAGAAGAAGCAGAAGGAGAAGAAGGAAAAGCAGAAGAAGCAGAAACAAAAGGAGAAGCAAAAGAAGGAGAAGGAGAAGGAGAAGCAGAAGCAGAAGAAGAAGCATAAGGACAAGCACAAGCAGAAGGAGATGCAGAAGGAGAAGCAGGAGAAACAGAAGAAGCAGAAGCTGAAGGAGAAGCAGAAGTAGGAGAAGGAGAAGGAGGAGAAGCAGAAGGAGAAGCGGAATGAGAAGCAGAAAGAGAAGCAGGAGAAGCACAAGAAAAAGAAGCAGGAGAAGCCGAAAGAGAAGAAGCAGAAGAAGCACAAACAGAAGCAGAAGTAGAAGTAGAAACAGAAGCAGAAGCAGAAGGAGAAGCAGCAGAAGAAGTAGAACCAGAAATTCAGGCAGGAGAAACAGAAGAAGCAGAGCAGAAGCAGAAGGAGAAGCTAAAAGAGAAGCAGAAGTAGAAGAACCAGCAGTAGGAGAAGCAGCAGAAGAAGCAGAAAAACAAGCAGGAGAAGCAGAAGCAGAAAGAGAAGCAGAAGAAGAAGAAGCAGAAGAAGAAGAAGAAGAAGAAGAAGAAGAAGAAGAAGAAGAAGAAGAAGAAGAAGAAGAAGAAGAAGAAGAAGAAGAAGAAGAAGAAGAAGAAGAAGAAGAAGAAGCAGTAGAAGCATAAGAAGCAGAAGCAGGAGAAGCAGAACCAGAAGAAAAAGAAGAAGCATAAGAAGCAGAAGCAGAGTGAGAAACAGAAGAAGGAGAAGGAGCAGCAGAAGGTGAAGCAGAAGGAGATGCAGAAGCAGAAAGAGAAGCAGAAACATATGGAGAAGAAGAAGGAGAAGTTGGAGAATCAGAAGAATCAGAAGCAGAAGGAGAAAGAGAATCAGAAGAAGGAGAAGGAGAAGCAGAAGGAGAAGGATG
>NW_012303919.1:0-2995 GCF_000151885.1 Dipodomys ordii
ACAGCGGGACACAGCTGGGACACAGCGGGACTCAGCGGGGGACACAGCAGTACACAGCGGGACACAGCGGGACTCAGAGGGACACAGCGGGGACACAGCAGGGACACAGCAGGGACAGAGCAGGGACACTGCTGGGGACACAGCGGACCACAGCGTGGGACACAGTGAGGACACAGCGGGACACAGCTGGAAACAGAGGGACACAGCGGGGATACTGCAGTGGACACAGCGGGACATAGCGGGGTACACAGCGGGACACAGCGGGGGACACAGCGGGACACAACGGGGAACACAGGTGAAACACAGCGGGACACAGCTGGGACACAGCGGGACTCAGCGGGGGACACAGCAGTACACAGCGGGACACAGCGGGACTCAGAGGGACACAGCGAGGACACAGCAGGGACACAGCAGGGACAGAGCAGGGACACAGCGGGGGACACAGCGGGACACAACGGGACACAGCGGGGGACACAGCAGGACACAGCGGGGGACACAGGGGGGACACATTGGGACACAATTGGGCACACAGTGAGGGCCCAGCGGGGCCCAGCGGGACACATCGTCGATACAGCGGGGACACAGCGTTACACAGCGGGGTACACAGGTGGGGACACAAAGGGTCACAGTGGGGGACACAGCGGGACACAGCAGGACACAGTGGGACACAGCGGAGACAAAGCATGAGACACAGCGGGGGACAGAGCGGGAGACAGCGGGGGACACAGCGATGACACAGCTTGACACAGCGGGGACACAGCGGGCATACAGCGGGGGACACAGCTGGACACAGCGGGACACAGCAGGGACTCAGCGGGACACAGCGGGTATACTGCGGTGACACAGCGGGACACAGCGGGGACACAGCAGGACACAGCGGGGCCACAGCGGGGGACCCAGAGCGACACAGCGGAGAACACAGAGGGACACAGTGGGACACAGCGGGGGACAGAGGGGACACAGCGAGGACACAGTGGGACACAGCGAGGACACAGCGGGGACACAGCAGGGACACAGCGGGGAACAAAGCGGGAACACAGCGTGACACAGTGGGACACAGCAGGTACACAGCGGGAAACAGTGGGGGACACATCGGGACACAGCGGGGGACACAACGGCGAAACAGCGGTATCACAGTGGGGGACACAGCGGGGACACAGAGGGGGACACAGGGGGGACACAGCAGGACACAGCGGAGGACACAGCGGGGGACACAGCGGGACACAGTGGGACACAGCGGGGGACACAGTGGGACACAGCGGGGGACACAGCAGAGGACACAACGGGGACACAGCAGAGGACACAGCGGGGATACAGCGGGGGACATAGCGGTGGACAGAGCTGGTAACACAGCTGGACACAGCGGGACACAGCGGGGACACAGCGTGACACAACGGGGACACAAGGGGACACACCGTGACACAGCAGGGGACAGGAGGTACACACCAGGGGACAACGGGGACACAGCGGAGACACAGAGGGGGACACAGCGGGGATACAGCGGGACACAGCAGGGGACACAGCGGGGAACACAACCGGACACAGCGGGAACACAGCATGGGCCTCAGCGGGGGACACTGCGGGACACAGTGGGGGACACATTGGGGACACAGCGGGACACAAAGCGGGGGACACAGCGTTACACAGCGGTACAAAGCAGGGACACAGCAGGGGACAGCAGGGACACAGCGGGGGACAAGGGGGACACAGTGGGACAAAGCGGGGAAACTCGGGGGACACAGCGGGACACAGCAGGAGACAGGCAAGGACACAGTGGGACACAGCGGGACTCAGCGGGGGACACAGCGGAACAAAGCGTGGGACACAGTGAGGACACAGCGGGACACAGCTGGACCCAGTGGGGACACAGCAGGGACACAGCAGGTACACAGCAGGGACACAGCGGGGGACACAGCGGGACACAACGGGACACAGCGGGGGACACAGCAGGACACAGCGGGGGACACAGCGGGACACAACGCGGCACACAGTGAGGACACAGTGGGACCCAGAGGGACACAGCATCGATACAGCGGGGACACAGAGGGACAAAGCGGGGTACACAACTGGGGATACAAAGGGTCACAGTGGGGGACACATCGGGACACAGCCGGACACAGTGGGACACAGCGGAGACAAATCATGTGACACAGCGGGGGACAGAGCGGGAGACAGCGGGGGACACAGCGAGGACACAGCAGGACACAGCGGGGACACAGCAGGGACTCAGCGGGGGACACCGCGGTTTACAAAGCGGGACACCACGGAACACAGCGGGACACAGCGGGAAACTGCGGTGACCCTGTGGGGACACAGCGGTACACAGTGGGGGAAAGAGCATGGGACAAAGGGAGACACAGCGGAGACAAAGCTGGACACAGCGGGGTATACAGCGGGACACAGTGGGGCCACAGTGGGGGACCCAGAGGGACACAGTGGAGAACACAGAGGGACACAGCGGGACACAGCGGGGGACAGAGGGGACACAGCGGGACACAGCGGGACACAGCGGGGGACACAGCGGGGACACAGCGGGGATACAGCGGTACACAGCAGGACATAATGGGGACACAACGGGGGAAACAGCGGGGACACAGTGGGACACAGTGGGGGATACAGCGGGGACACAGCGGGGACACAGAGGGGGACACAGCGGGGACACTGTGGGGAAACAGCAGTGACACAGCGCGACACAGGGGGGACACAGCGGGACTCAACAGGGCCACACCAGGGAAACAGTGGGACACAACGGGAAACACAGCGGGACACAGTGGGACTCAGTGGGAACACAGCGGAACACAGCGGGACACAGCGGGACACTTCGGGGATACAGCGGAGACACAGCGGGGACACAACGGGACACAGCAGGGAACACAGCGGGGACAAAACGGGGACACAGCGGTGTCACAGCCGAGGACACAGTGGGGACACAGCAGGACACAGCGGTACACAGCGGGGGACACAGCGAGGGACAGCGGGGACACACCTCGGGTGA
>NW_012303920.1:0-2995 GCF_000151885.1 Dipodomys ordii
TCTGCTTCTCTTCCTGGTTCTGCATCTCAGCTTCTTCTGCTACTGATCTGCTTCATCTGTTCTTCTGCTTCTCCTTCTGCTTCTCCTTCTGCTATATGCTTCTCTATCTGCAATCTGCTTCTCCTTCTGGTTCTCCTTCTTCTTCTCCAGATTCTGCTTCTTCTGCTTCTCCTGCTTCTCCTTCTGCTTTAGGTTCTGCTTTTGCTTCTTCGGCTTCTTCTGCTTCTATTTTTGCTTCTCCTTCTGTTTCTGCTTCTCTTTCTGCTTCTGCTTCTTCTCCTTCTTCTATTTCTTCTGATTCTGCTTCTCCTGCTTCTGCTTGTCCTGCTTCTCCTTCTGTTTCTCTTTATGCTTCTCCTTCTGCTTCTCCTTCTTCTGCTTCTACTACTGCTTCTGCTTCTTCTTCTGCATCTTCTATTTCAATTTCTACTTCTTCTGCTTTTCATTCTGCTTCTGCTTCTCCTGCTTCTGCTTCTTCTGCTTCTCCTTCTCATTCTCCTTCTCTTTCTGTTTCTGCTTATCCTTCTGTTTCTCCTACTCCTAATCCTTCTCTTTCTCCTTGTTCTACTTCTGCTTCTCGTTCTTCTTCTGCTTCTTCTGTTTGTTCTGTTTCTTCTGCTTCTACTTTTCCAGCTTCTGCTGCTTCTGCTTCTCCTTCTGCTTCAGGTTCTCCTTCTGCTTCTTGGGCTTCTTCTGTTTCTTCTGCTTCTGCTTCTCCTGCTACTGCTTCTTCCGCTTCTTCTGCTTCTCTTTTGCTTCTCCTTCTGCTTCTGCTTCTCCTTCTGCTCCTTCTCTTTCTTCTGTTTCTTCTTCTTCTTCTTCTTCTTCTTCTTCTTCTTCTTCTTCTTCTTCTTCTTCTTCTTCTTCTTCTTCTTCTTCTTCTTCTTCTTCTTCTTCTTCTTCTGCTCCTCCCGCTTCTGCTTCTTCTGCTTCTCCTGCTTGTCCTTCTCCTTCTGCTACTCCTTCTCCTTCTTCTCCTTCTCTTTCTGCTTCTGCTTCTTCTGATTCTCCAACTTCTCCTTCTCTTCTCCTTCTGTTTCTGCTTCTCTTTCTGCTTCTGCATCTCCATCTGCTTCACCTTCTGCTGCTCTTTCTCCTACTTCTGTTTCTCCATCTGCTTCTGCATCTTATGCTTCTTTATTTCTTCTGTTTCTGCTTCTCCTGCTTCTGCTTCGTATGCTTCTACTGCTTCTTCTTCTGCTTCTGCTTCTTCTGCTTCTACTTCTCTTTGTGCTTCTGCTTCTCCTGCTTGTTTTTCTGCTTCTTCTGCTGCTTCTCCTTCTGCTGCTTCTTCTCCTTCTCCTTCTCTTTTTGCTTCGCCTTCTGCTTCTGCTTCTGCTTCTTCTGTTTCTCCTGCCTGAATTTCTAATTCTACTTCTTCTGCTGCTTCTCCTTCTGCTTCTACTTCTGATTCTGATTATGCTTCTTCTGCTTCTTCTCTTTCGGCTTCTCCTGCTTCTGCTTCTTGTGCTTCTCCTGCTTCTCTTTCTGCTTCTCATTCCGCTTCTGCTTCTCCTTCTGCTTCTGCTTCTCCTCCTTCTCCTTCTCCTACTTCTGCTTCTCCTTCATCTTCTGCTTCTTCTGCTTCTCCTTCTGCATCTCCTTCTGCTTGTGCTTGGCCTTATGCTTCTTCTTCTGCCTCTGCTTCTCCTTCTCCTTCTTTTGCTTCTCCTTTTGCTTCTGCTTCTTCTGCTTTTCCTGCTTCTCCTTCTGCTTCTGCTTCTTCTGTTTTCCTTCTGCATATTTTTCTGCTTCTGCTTCTCCTTCTCCTTCTTCTGCTTCTCCTTCTGCTTCTCCTTCTCCTTCTGCTTCAATTTCTCCTTCTGCTTCTCATTCTGCTTCTGCGTCTTCTGTTTCTTCTGCTTCTCTTGCTTCTGCTTCTCCTGCTTCTCCTACTTCTCGTACTGCTTCTCCTTCTGCGTCTCTTTCTGCTTCTGCTTATCCTTTTGCTTCTCCTACTCCTACTCCTTCTCTCTCGCCTTCTCCTTCTTCTTCTTCTGCCTCACCTGCTGCTTCTGCTTCTGCTTATTCTACTATTTCTGTTTCTTCTGCTTCTGCTTCATATTGTGCTTCTTCTGTTTCTCCTGCTTCAGATTCTGCTTCTGCTTCTTCGGCTTCTCCTGTTTCTTCTGCTTCCGCTTCTCCTGCTTCTTCTGCTTCTCCTGCTTCTCTTTCTGCTTCTCCTTCTGCTTCTGCTTCTGCTCTTCTCCTTCTTCTGTTTCGTTTGATTCTGTTTCTTCTGCTTCTTCTTCTTTTGTTTCTTCAGACTCTACTTCTGCTTCTCCTTCTTCTCCTCTTTCTGCTTCTGCTTCTGATTCTTTTGCTTATTCTTTTTCTTCTGCTTCTGCTTCTCCTGCTTATGCTTCTCCTGCTTCTCGTTCTGCTTCTTTTTCTGCTTCTCCTTCTCCTTCTTCTGCTTCTCCTTCTGCTTCTGCTTCTTCTTCTGCTTCTGCTTCAATTTCTCCTTCTGCTTCTCATTCTGCTTATGCGTCTTCTGTTTCTTCTGCTTCTCCTACTTCTCGTGCTGCTTCTCCTTCTGCGTCTCTTTCTGCTTCTGCTTATCCTTTTGCTTCTCCTACTCCTAATCCTTCTCTTTCGCCTTCTCCGTCTTCTTCTTCTGCTTCTCCTGCTGCTTCTGCCTCTGCTTATTCTACTATTTCTGTTTCTTCTGCTTCTGCTTCAGATTGTGCTTCTTCTGTTTCTCCTTCTGCTTCAGATTCTGCTTCTGCTTCTTCGGCTTCTCCTGTTTCTTCTCCTTCTGCTTCTCCTGCTTCTTCTGCTTCTCCTGCTTCTCTTTCTCCTTCTCCTTCTGCTTCTGCTTCTCCTTCTGCTTTTGCTTCTGCTCTTCTCCTACTTCTGTTTCTTTTGCTTCTGATTCTTCTTCTTCTTCTTCTTCTGTTTCTTCTGATTCTACTTCTGCTTCTCCTTCTTCTCCTTCTCTTTCTGCTTCTACTTCTGTTTCTTCTATTTCTCCTGCTTCACCTTCTTGTTCTCC
>NW_012303921.1:0-2995 GCF_000151885.1 Dipodomys ordii
CTGCGGGACACTGCGGGAGACACAGCCAGGACACAGCGTGACACAGCGGGACACAGCAGGACACAGTTGGGTCACAGCAGGGGACACAGCGGGACACAGAGGGGAACACAGCGGGACACAGTGGGGGACACGGGGGGACAAAGCGGGACACAGCGGGGTACACAGCGATGACAAAGCGGGACACAGCGGGGACACAGCAGGACTCAACATGGTCACAGCGCGACACAGCGGGACACAGTGGGACATCGCGGGGACACAGCAGGGGACACAGCGGGACACAGCGGGCGACACAAGGGGGACAAAGCGGGACACATCAGGGGACACAGCGAGGACACAGCGGGACACATCTGGGACACAGCGGGAATCAGCGGGGGACACAGTGGGACACAGCGGGACAGAGCGGGGACACAGCAGGGACATAGCGGGGGACACAGTGGGACAGAGCAGGGGACACAGCAGGGGAAACAGAGGGACAGAGTGGGACACAGCGGGGGACACAGCGGGGGACACAGCGGGACACAGCGGGGGACACAGTGAGGACACATTGGGACACAGTGGGGACACAGCGGGACTCAGCGAGGGACAAAGCAGTACACAGAGGGACACAGCGGGGCACAGCAGGGACACAGCGGGGGACACAGCGGGACACAGTGTGGAACACAGAGTACACAGCGGGACCCAGCGGGACACAGCGTCGATACAGCGGGGACACAGCGGGACACAGCGGGATACAGCGGGGTCACTGCGGGACACAGTGGGGGACAAAGCGGGACACAGCGGGACACAGCAGGGACGCAGAGGGACACAGCTGCACACGGCGGGGGACACAGCAGGACACAGAAGGGGACACAGTGGGGGAAACAGCTGGACACAGTGGGGAACACAGCGAGGACACAGTGGGACCCAGCGGGACACAGCGTCGATACAGCGGAGACACAGCGTTACACAGCATGGTACAAAGCTGTGGACACAACGGGACACAGTGGGGGCACAGTGGGACACAGCGGGACGCAGTGGGACACAGCGGGGACAAAGCGTGAGACACAGCAGGGGACAGAGCTGGAGACAGCGGGGAAACAGCGGGGACACAGCGGGACACAGCGGGGGACACAGCGAGGACACAGCGGAACACAGAGTGGGACACAGTGAGGACACAGCCGGACACAGCGGGACACAGCGGGACACAGCCGGGACCCAGCAGTGGACACAGCGGGAAACAGCGGGTGACACAGCAGAACACAGCGGGGGACACATGGAGGACTCAGCGGGACAAAGCGGGGACACAGCGGCGACTCACTGGGGGACACAGCGGGGGACAAAGAGGGACACCACAGAACACAGTGGGAAACAGCGGGACACAGCGGGGAAACTGCGGGGACACAGGGGGACAAAGCGTGGGACACATAGGGACACAGTGGGGGAGACAGCGGGACACAGTGGGACACAGCGTGGGACACAGGGGGGACACAGGGGGGACACAGCGGGACACAGCGTCGATACAGCGGGGACACAGCGAGACACAGCGGGGGACACAGCGAGGACACAGCAGAACACAGCGTGGGAAACAGCGAGGACACATTGGGACACAGCTGGGACACAGCGGGACCCAGCGCGGGACACAGCGGGGACACATTGGGACACAGCGGGGATACAGCGGGACTCAGCGGGGGACACAGCAGTACACAGCGGGACACAGCGGGACACAGCGGGGGACACAGAGGGGTAAACAGCAGGACACAGCGGGGAACACAGCGAGGACACAGCGGGACCAAGCGGGATACAACGTCGATACAGCGGGGACACAGCGGGACACAGCGGGGTACACAGCTGGGTACACAACGCTACACAGCGGGGGACACAGCGAGCACACAGTAGAACACAGCGTGGGAAACAGCGAGGACACAGCGGGACACAGCGAGACACAGGGGGACACAGTGGGGACACAGCAGTAGACACAGCGGGACACAGCGGGTGACACAGCGGGACACAGCGGGGAACGCAGCGAGGACACAGCGGGGACACAGCGGGGACACAGCGGGAACATAGTGGGACACAGCGGGGCACACAGCGGGACACAGCCGGACACAGCAGGACACAGCGGGGTACACAGCGGGACACACGGGGAACACAGTGTGGACACAGCGGGACACAGCTGGGGACACAGCGACGACACAGCAGGACACAGCGGGGGACACAGGTGGGACAGAGCTGGACACAGCAAGACACAGAGGGGGACACAGTGGGACAGAGCAGAGGACACAGCAGGAAACACAGCGGGACACAGCGGGACACAGCGGGGGACACAGGGGGGACACAGTGGGACCCAGCGCGGGACACAGCGAGGACACATTGGGACACAGCGGGGACACAGCGGGACTCAGTGGGGGACACAGCAGTACACAGCGGGACACAGCGGGGGACACAGAGGGGTAAACAGCGGGACACAGCGGGGAACACAGCGAGGACACAGTGGGACCAAGCGGGACAGAGCATCGATACAGCGGGGACACAGCGGGACACAGCGGGGTACACAGCTGGGTACACAACGGGACACAGCGGGGGACACAGCGAGGACACAGCAGAACACAGCGTGGGAAAAAACGAGGACACAGCAGGACACAGCGAGACACAGCGGGACACAGTGGGGACACAGCAGTAGACACAGCGGGACACAGCGAGGACACAGCGGGGACACAGCGGGGACACAGCGGCACCCAGCAGGACACAGCGGGTCACACAGCGGGACACAGCGGGACACAGCTTGGGACACAGCGGGAACACAGCAGGACACAGCCGGGGACACAGCGAGGACACAGCGGGACACAGCGTGGGACAAAGCGGGAGATAGCAGGGGACACAGCGAAGACACAGCGGGACACAGTGGCGACACATAGAGGACTCAGCGGGGGACACAGTGGGGGACAGAGCGGGACACAGCGAGACCCAGCGGGGACAAAGCGTGAGACACAGCGGTGGACAGAGCGGGAGACAGAGG
>NW_012303922.1:0-2995 GCF_000151885.1 Dipodomys ordii
AGAAGGAGAAGGAGAAGCAGAAGCAGAAGCATAAGGAAAAGCACAAGCAGAAGGAGATGCAGAAGGAGAAGCAGGAGAAGCAGAAGAAGCAGAAGCTGAAGGAGAAGCAGAAGTAGGAGAAGGTGAAGGAGGAGAAGCAGAAGGAGAAGCAGAAGCAGAATGAGAAGCAGAAAGAGAAGCAGGAGAAGGACAAGAAGAAGAAGCAGGAGAAGCCGAAAGAGAAGAAGCAGAAGAAGCAGAAACATTAGCCGAAGGAGAAGCAGAAGCAGAAGGAGAAGCAGAAGAAGCAGAAGGAGAAGCAGAAGGAGAAACAGAAGCAGAAGAAGCAGCAGAAGGAGAAGCAGAAGGAGAAGAAGATGCTGAAGGAGAAGCAGGAGAAGCAGAAGAAGCAGAAGCAGAAGGAGAAGGAGAAGTAGGAGAAGGAGAAGGAAGAGCCACAGAAGCACTAGGAGAAGCAGAAGGAGAAGCAGAAGCAGAAGGAGAAGCAGAAAGAGAAGCAGTAGAATAAGAAGAAGCAGGAAAAGCAGAAGCAGCAGAAAGAGAAGAAGAAGAAGAATAAGAAGAAGAAGAAGAAGAAGAAGAAGAAGAAGAAGAAGAAGAAGAAGAAGAAGAAGAAGAAGGAGAAGGAGAAGGAGAAGCAGTAGAAGCAGAAGAAGCAGAAGCAGGAGAAGCAGAAGCAGGAGAAGCAGAAGCAGAAGAAAAAGAATAAGCATAAGAAGCAGAATAAGAGGGAGAAGCAGAAGAAGGAGAAGCAGAAGCAGAAGAAGCAGCAGAAGTAGAAGCAGAAGCAGAAGAAGATGCAGAAGGAGAAGCAGGAGAAGCAGAAGAAGGAGAAGGAGAAGGCGAAAGAGAAGGATTAGGAGTAGGAGAAGCAAAAGGATAAGCAGAAGCAGAAAGAGACGCAGAAGGAGAAGCAGCACGAGAAGTAGGAGAAGCAGGAGAAGCAGAAGCAGGAGAAGTAGAAGAAACAGAAGACGCAGAAGCAGAATGAGAAGCAGAAGGAGAAATTGAAGCAGAAGCAGAAGCAGAAGGAGAAGCAGAAGAAGGAGAAGGAGAAGCAGAAAGAGAAGCAAAAGCAGAAGGAGAAGCACAAGGAGAAGTAGAAGAAACAGAAGAAGCAGACGCAGTAGCAGAAGCAGCAGAAGATGCAGAAACAGAAGAAGAAGCAGAAGGAAAAGCAGAAGAACGAGAAGGAGAATGAGAAACAGAAGGAGAAGCAGAAAGAGAAGCAGCAGAAGGAGCAGGAGAAGGAAAAGCACCAGGAGAAGCAGAAAGAGCAGCAGAAGGAGAAGCAGGAGAAGCAGAAACAGGAGAAGCATAAGCAGAAGAAACAGGAGAAGGACAAGAAGCAGAAGCAGAAGGAGAAGCAGAAAAAGAAGGAAAAGCATAAGAAGAAGCAGGAGAAGCAGAAGAAGCAGCAGCAGGAGAAGCAGAAGCAGAAGAAGCCGAAGAAACAGAATGAGAACCTGAAGCAGAAGGAGAAGCAGGAGAAGGAGAAGAAGCAGAATCTGGAGAAGCAGAAGGAGAAGCAGGAGCAGAAAGAGAAGCAGACGAAGCAGAAGAAGAAGAAACAGAAGAAGGAGAAGTAGCAGAAGCAGAAGGAGAAGCAGAAGGAGAAGCAGAAAGATAAGCAGAAACAGAAGGAGAAGCAGAAAGAGAAGGAGGGGAAGCAGAAGAAGCAGAAGCAGGAGAAGCAGAAGCATAAGAATGTGAAGAAGCAGAAGGAGAACCTGAAGCAGAAGGAGAAGCAGGAGACGCAGAAGAAGCAGAATCTGGAGAAGCAGAAGGAGAAGCAAAAGGAGAAGCAGAAGCAGAAAGAGAATCAAAAGCAGAAGGAGAAGCAGAAGAAACAGAAGAAGTAGAAGCAGTAGCAGTTGTAGCAGAAGCAGAACGAGAAGCAGAAGGAAAAGCAGAAGAACAAGGAGGAGAAGGGAAACAGAAGGACAAGCAGTAGGAGAATAAGAAGGAGAAGCAGAAGAAGGAGAAGCAGAAGCAGAAGAAGATGCAGAAGGAGAAGCAGAAGAAGCAGAAGCAGAAGGAGAAGCAGGAAAAGCAGAAGAAGCAGAATCTGGAGAAGCAGAATGAGAAGCTGAAGGAGAAGCAGAAGCAGAAAGAGAATCAAAAGGAGAAGGAGAAGCGGAAGAAACAGAAGAAGCAGAAGCAGTAGCAGTTGCAGCAGCAGTTGCAGCAGAAGCAGAAGGAGAAGAAAAAGTAAAAGCAGAAGAACGAGAAGGAGAAGGAGAAACAGAAGGAGAAGCAGAAGGAGAAGCAGAAGAAGCAGAAGGAGAAGCAGAAGGAGAAACAGAAGCAGAAGAAGCAGCAGAAGGAGAAGCAGAACTAGAAGAAGATGCAGAAGGAGAAGCAGGAGAAGCAGAAGAAGCAGAAGCAGAAGGAGAAGGAGAAGTAGGAGAAGGAGAAGGAAGAGCCACAGAAGCAATAGGAGAAGGAGAAGGAGAAGCAGAAGCAGGAGAAGCAGAATCAAAAGAAATAGAAGAAGGATAAGAAGCAGAAGCAGAAAGTGAAGCAGAAACAGAAGGAGAAGCAGAAATAGAAGCAGAAGGAGCTGAAGAAGCAGAAGCAGAACCTCAAGCAGAAGGAGAAGCAGGAGAAGCAGAAGAAGCAGAATCTGGAGAAGAAGGAGAACCAGAAGGAGAAGCAGAAGCAGAAAGAGAAGCAAAAGCAGAAGGAGAAGCAGAAAGAGAAGCAGAAGAAACAGAAGAAGCAGAAGCAGAAGCAGTAGCAGAAGAAGCTGAAGATGCAGAAGCAGATAGAGAAGCAGAAGGAATAGCAGAATAACGCCAAGGAGAAACAGAAGGAGAAGAAGAATGAGAAGCAGAAGGAGAAGCAGGAAAAACAGAAGAAGCAGAAACAGACGGAGAAGCAGAAGAAGGAGAAGCAGAAGCAGAAGAAGAAGCAGAAGGAAAAACACAAGCAGAAGGAGATGCAGAAGGAGTAGCAGAAGAAGCAGAAGAAGCAGAAGCAGAAGGAGAAGAAG
>NW_012303923.1:0-2995 GCF_000151885.1 Dipodomys ordii
TTTGTGTCCCCAGCTGTGTAACCCGCTGTGTAACGCTGTGAATTCTGCTGTATCGAGGCTGTGTCACGCTGGGTCCCGCTGTGTCCTTGCTCTGTTATTCGTGGTGTCCCCCTCGGTCCCCCGCTGTGTCCCCCGCTCTGTCCTACTGTGTCCCCCGCTCTGTCCTACTGTGTCCCCCGCTGTGTCCCGTTGTGTACTGCTGTGTCCCCCGCTGTGCCCCTGCTGTGTCCCCGCTGTGTCACGCTGTGTCCTGCTGTGTCCCGTTGTGTCCCGCTGTAACCCTGCTGAGTCCCCCTGTGTCCCAGCTGTGTTCAGCTGTGTCGTCGCTCTGTCCTCCGCTGTGTCCCGCTGTGTCCTCTGCTGTGTCCCGCTGTGTCAGTCTGTGTCCCGCTGTATCCCGCTGTGACCCCGCTGAGTCCCCGCTGTGTCCTCGCTGTGTCCCCTGCTGTGTCCCGCCGTGTCCTCGCTGGGTCCCCCGCTGTGTCCCGCTGTGTCCCGCTCTGTCCCTGCTGTGTCCTGCTGTGTCCCGCTGTGTCCCCGCTTTGTGCCCGCTGTGTCCCGCTGTGTACTTCGTTGTGTCAGGCTGTGTCCCCCGCTTTGTCCCGCTGTGTCCCCGCAGTGTCCCCGCTGTGTCCCGCTGTGTCACACTGTGTCCCATGGTGTCCTGCTTTGTCCCCAGCTGTGTCCCCCGCTGAGTCCCCTCGGTGTCCTGCTGTGTCCTCGCTGTGTGCCCCGCTGTCTCCCACTTTGTCCCACGCTGTGTCCTACTGTGTCCTCGCTGTGTCCCCCGCTGTGTCCCGCTATGTCCCCGCTGTGTCCCAAGCTGTGTCCCGCTGTGTCCCGCTGAGTACCGAGCTGTGTCGTGCTATGTTCCCGCAGTGTCCCCGCTGTGTCCCCGCTGTGTCCAGCTGTGTCCTCGATGTGTCCCCCGCTGTGTTCCGTTGTGTCCCCAGCTGTGTACCCCGCTGTGTCCCGCTGTGTCCCCGTTGTATCGACGCTGTGTCCCGCTGTGTCCCGCTGTGTCCCGCTTTGTCCCCCGCTGTGTCCCCCGCTGAGTCCCCGCTGTGTCCCCGCTGTGTCCCGCTCAGTCCTCCCTGTGTCCCCCGCTGTGTCCCGCTGTGTCCCCTGCTGTGTCCCGCTGTGTCTACTGCTGTGTTCCTGCTGTGTCCCGCTGTGTCCCCCTGTGTCCTCACTGTGTCCCACGCTGTGTTCCGCTGAGTACTTGCTGTGTCCCCTGATGTGCCCCGTTGTGTCCCCAGCTGTGTACCCCGCTGTGGCCCACTCTGTCCCCGCTGTATCGACGCTGTGTCCCGTTGTGTCCCGCTGTGTCCCGCTTTGTCCCCCGCTGTGTCCTCCGCTGAGTCCCCGCTGTGTCCCCGCTGTGTCCCGCTCAGTCCTCCCTGTGTCCCCCGCTGTGTCCCGCTGTGTCCCCTGCTGTGTCCCGCTGTGTCTACTGCTGTGTTCCTGCTGTGTCCCGCTGTGTCCCCCTGTGTCCTCACTGTGTCCCACGCTGTGTTCCGCTGAGTACTTGCTGTGTCCCCTGATGTGCCCCGTTGTGTCCCCAGCTGTGTACCCTGCTGTGGCCCACTCTGTCCCCGCTGTATCGACGCTGTGTCCCGCTGGGTCCCGCTGTGTCCTCGCTGTGTCCACCGCTGTGTCCCGCTGTGTCCACCGCTGTGTACCGCTGTGTCCCCAGTTGTGTCCCACTGTGTCCCGCTGTGGCCCCCGCTGTGTCCCCCGCGGTGTCCCGCTGTGTCCCCCACTGTCTCCCGCTGTGTCCACTGCTGTGTCCCCGCTGTGTCCCACTTTTTCCCCCGCTGTGTCCCGCTGTGTCCTCACTGTGTCTCCCGCTGTGTCCTGCTGTGTCCTCTTGTGTCCCCTGCTGTGTCCCGCTGTGTCCCCCGCTGTGTCCTGATGTGTCCCGCTTTGTCCCGCTGTGTCCCTGCTGTGACCCCGCTGTGTCCCCCGCTGAGTCCCCTCGGTGTCCTGCTGTGTCCTCGCTGTGTGCCCCGCTGTCTCCCACTTTGTCCCACGCTGTGTCGCACTGTGTCCTCGCTGTGTCCCCCGCTGTGTCCCGCTATGTCCCCGCTGTGTCCCAAGCTGTGTCCCGCTGTTTACCCCGCTGTGTCCTGCTATGTTCCCGCAGTGTCCCCGCTGTGTCCCTGCTGTGTCCTGCTGTGTCCTCGATGTGTTCCCCGCTGTGTTCCGTTGTGTCCCCAGCTGTGTACCCCGCTGTGTCCCGCTGTGTCTCCGCTGTATCGACGCTGTGTCCCGCTGTGTCCCGCTTTGTCCCCCGCTGTGTCCCCCGCTGAGTCCCCGCTGTGTCCCCGCTCTGTCCCGCTCTGTCCTCCCTGTGTCCCCCGCTGTGTCCCGCTGTGTCCCCTGCTTTGTCCCGCTGTGTCTACTGCTGTGTTCCTGCTGTGTCCCGCTGTGTCCTGCTGTGTCCCCCTGTGTCCTCACTGTGTCCCATGCTGTGTTCCGCTGAGTACTTGCTGTGTCCCCCGATGTGCCCCGTTGTGTCCCCAGCTGTGTACCCCGCTGTGGCCCACTCTGTCCCCGCTGTATCGACGCTGTGTCCCGCTGGGTCCCGCTGTGTCCTCGCTGTGTCCACCGCTGTGTCCCGCTGTGTCCACCGCTGTGTACCGCTGTGTCCCCAGTTGTGTCCCACTGTGTCCCGCTGTGGCCCCCGCTGTGTCCCCCGCTGTGTCCCGCTGTGTCCCCCGCTGTCTCCCGCTGTGTCCACTGCTGTGTCCCCGCTGTGTCCCGCTTTTTCCCCCGCTGTGTCCCGCTGTGTCCTCGCTGTGTCTCCCGCTGTGTCCCGCTGTGTCCTCGCTGTGTCCCCTGCTGTGTCCCGCTGTGTCCCCCGCTGTGTCCTGATGTGTTCCGCTTTGTCCCGCTGTGTCCCTGCTGTGACCCTCAGTGTCCCAGTGTGTCCCCGCTGTGGCCCCTCTGTGTCCCGCTGTGTCCCGCTCTGTCCCTGCTGTGTCCTGCTGTG
>NW_012303924.1:0-2995 GCF_000151885.1 Dipodomys ordii
TCATGTGCTCGCTGTGTCCTGCTGTGTACCCCGCTGTGTCCAGCTGTGTCCCCGCTGTGTCCCTCTGTGTCCCCTCTCTGTCCCCCGCTGTGTCACCCGCTGTGTCCCGCTGTGTCCCGCTGTGTCCCCTGCTTTGTCTCGCTGTGTCCCCGCAGTGTCACCACTGTGTCCCACTGTGTCACACTGTGTCCCGTGGTGTCCCGCTTTGTCCCCCGCTGTGTCCACCGCTGAGTCCCCTCTGTGTCCCCGCTGTGTCCAGCTGTGTCCTCCCTGTGTCCCCCGCTGTCTCCCGCTTTGTCCCACCCTGTGTCCCGCTCTGTCCTCGCTTTGTCCCGCTGTGTCTACTGCTGTGTCCCACTGTGTCCCGTTGTGTACCCTGCTGTGTCCCACTATGTTCCCGCAGTGTCCCCGCTGTGTCCCGTTGTGTCCCGCTGTGTCCCGTGGTGTCCCGCTTTGTCCCCCGCTGTGTCCCCCACTGAGTCCCCTCTGTATCGCCGCTGTGTCCCGCTGTGTCCTCGCTGTGTCACCCGCTGTCTCCCGCTTTGTCCCCCGCTGTGTCCCAAGCTGTGTCCCGCTGTGTCCCGCTGTGTAC
Source organism: Dipodomys ordii (assembly GCF_000151885.1). Taxonomy (NCBI): domain Eukaryota; kingdom Metazoa; phylum Chordata; class Mammalia; order Rodentia; family Heteromyidae; genus Dipodomys; species Dipodomys ordii. The sequence goes on from NW_012303924.1 coordinate 593, forward strand.
CCGGCTGTGTCCGGCTATGTTCCTGCAGTGTCCCCGCTGTGTCCCGCTGTGTCCCGCTATGTACTCCGTTGTGTCCAGCTGTGTCACCGCTGTGTCCCGCTGTGTCCCCTCTCTGTCTCCGCTGTCCCCCGTTGTGTCCACCGCTATGTCCCGCTTTGTCCCACTGTGTCCCCCTCTTTGTCCTGCTGTGTCCCCGGCTTTGTCCCTCTGTGTGACTGCTGTTGTCCCTCTGTGTGACTGCTGTTTCCCCACTGTGTCCTGCTGTGTCCCGCTGTTTCCTCATTGTGTCCCTCTGTTTCCTCATTGTGTCCCTCGTTGTGTCCCAGTGTGTCCCACGATGTGTCCCGCTGTGTCCCGCTATGTCCCGCTGTGTCCCCGCTTTGTCCCGCTGTGTCCCGCTGTGTCCCCGCTGTATGCTCACTGTGTCCTGCTGTGTACCCCGCTGTGTCCAGCTGTGTCCCCGCTGTGTCCCGCTGTGTCCCCTCTCTGTCCCCCGCTGTGTCACCCGCTGTGTCCCGCTGTGTCCCGCTGTGTCCCCTGCTTTGTCTCGCTGTGTCCCCGCAGTGTCACCACTGTGTCCCACTGTGTCACACTGTGTTCCGTGGTGTCCCGCTTTGTCCCCCGCTGTGTCCACCGCTGAGTCCCCTCTGTGTCCCCGCTGTGTCCAGCTGTGTCCTCCCTGTGTCCCCCGCTGTCTCCCGCTTTGTCCCACCCTGTGTCCCGCACTGTCCTCGCTGTGTTCCGCTGTGTCTACTGCTGTGTCCCACTGTGTCCCGTTGTGTACCCTGCTGTGTCCCACTATGTTCCCGCAGTGTCCCCGCTGTGTCCCGTTGTGTCCCGCTGTGTCCCGTGGTGTCCCGCTTTGTCCCCCGCTGTGTCCCCCGCTGAGTCCCCTCTGTGTCGCTGCTGTGTCCCCTGTGTCCTCGCTGTGTCACCCGCTGTCTCCCGCTTTGTCCCCCGCTGTGTCCCAAGCTGTGTCCCACTGTGTCCCACTGTGTACCCGGCTGTGTCCGGCTATGTTCCCGCAGTGTCCCCGCTGTGTCCCGCTGTGTCCCTCTATGTACTCCGTTGTGTCCAGCTGTGTCACCGCTGTGTCCCGCTGTGTCCCCTCTCTGTCTCCGCTGTCCCCCATTGTGTCCCCTGCTATGTCCCGCTGTGTCCCACTGTGTCCCCCTCTTTGTACTGCTGTGTCCCCGGCTTTGTCCCTCTGTGTGACTGCTGTTTCCCCACTGTGTCCTGCTGTGTCCTCGACTGTCACCCGCTGTGTCCCGCTGTTTCCTCGTTGTGTCCCCCGTTGTGTCCCGGTGTGACCCACGATGTGTCCCGGTGTGTCCTGCTGTGTCCCCTGTGTCCCCGCTTTGTCCCGCTGTGTCCCGCTGTGTCCCCGCTGTGTGCCCCGCTGTGTCACCTGCTGTGTCCCGCTGTGTCCCGCTGTGTCCCCTGCTTTGTCTCGCTGTGTCCCCGCAGTGTAACCGCTGTGTCCCACTGTGTCACACTGTGTCCCGTGGTGTCCCGATTTGTCCCCCGCTGTGTCCACCGCTGAGTCCCCTCTTTGTCCCCGCTGTGTCCAGCTGTGTCCTCGCTGTGTCCTCCTCTGTCTCCCGCTTTGTCCCACCCTGTGTCCTGCTCTGTCCTCGCTGTGTCCCGCTTTGTCTACTGCTGTGTCCCACTGTGTCCCGTTGTGTACCCTGCTGTGTCCCGCTATGTTCCCGCAGTGTCCCGGCTGTGTCCCGCTGTGTCCCGTGGTGTCCCGCTTTGTCCCCCGCTGTGTCCCCCGGTGAGTCCCCGCTGTGTCCCCGCTGTGTCCCGCTGTGTCCTCGCTGTGTCCCACGCTGTGATCCGCTGTGTCCTCGCTGTGTCCCCTGCTGTGTCCCGTTGTGTTCCCAGCTGTGTACCCCGCTGTGTCCCCCTGTGTCCCCGCTGTATCGACGCTGTGTCCCGCTGGGTCCCGTTGTGTCCTCGCTGTGTCCCCCACTGTGTCCCGCTGTGTCCCCCGCTGTGTCCTGCTGTGTCTACTGCTGTGTCCCTGCTGTGACCCGCTGTGTCCCGCTATGTCCTGCTCTGTCCTTGCTGTGTCCCACGCTGTGTTCCGCTGTGTCCTCGCTGTGTCCCCCGATGTGTCCCTTTGTGTCCTTGCTGTGTTCCCCGCTGTGTCCCGCTGTGTACCCCTCTGTGTCACCCTCTGTGTCCCGCTGTGTCTCCCGCTGTGTCCCGCTGTGTCCCGCTGTGTACTGCTGTGTCCCCCGCTGAGTCCCGCTGTGTCCCAGCTGTGTCCCGCTGTGTCCCACCTGTGTCCCCCGCTGAGTCCTCGCTGTGTCCCACTGTGTCCCGCTCTGTCCCGCTGTGTCACAACACTGTGACCCTTTGTGTCCCCAGTTGTGTACCCCGCTGTGTAACGCTGTG
>NW_012303925.1:0-2995 GCF_000151885.1 Dipodomys ordii
TCGTGAGACACAGTGGGGGACAGAGCGGGAGACAGCAGGGGACATAGCGAGGACACAGCAGTACACAGCGGGACACAGCAGGGACAGAGCGGGACAGAGCGGGACACAGCGGGGGACACAGTGGGACACAGCGGAGGACCCAGCGAGGACACAGCGGGACACAGTGGGGGACACAGCGAGGACACAGCGGGGGACACAGCGGGGGACACTGCGGGACACAGCGGGGAACACAGCGAGGACGCAGCGGGACCCAGCGGGACACAGCGTCGATACAGCGGGGATACAGCATTACACAGCGTGGTTCACATCTGTGGACACAGCGGGACACAGTGGGGGCAGAGCGGGACACAGTAGGACACAGTGAGGACAAATCGTGAGACGTAGCGGGGGACAGAGCGGGAGACAGCGGGGGACACAGCGAGGACACAGCAGGACACAGCGGGACACAACAGGGACAGAGCGGGACACAGCGGGACACAGCGGGGGACACAGCGGGACACATCGGGGGACCCAGCGAGGACACAGCGGGACACAGCGGGGAACACAGCGAGGACACATTGGGGGACATAGCGGGGGACACTGAGGGACACAGCGGGACACAGCGTCGAAACAGCGGGAATACAGCGTTACACAGCGTGGTACACAGCTGTGGACACAACGGGACACAGTGGGACACATCGGGGACAAAGCGTGAGACACAGCGGGGGACCAGAGCGGGAGACAGCGGGGGACACAGCGAGGACACAGCGGGACACAGCGGGGGAAACAGCGGGACACAGCGGTGGACACAGGGGGAGAGAGCGGGGGACACAGCGGGACACAGCGGTGAAAACAGCGGGACACAGCGGTGGACCCAGCGAGGAACCAGCGGGACACAGCGGGGCACAGCGTCGATACAGCTGGGATACAGCCTTACAAAGTGTGGTACACATCTGTGGACACAACGGGACACAGTGGGGGCACAGCGGGACAGAGCGGGACACAGTGGGACACAGCGAGGACAAATCGTGAGACACAGTGGGAGACAGAGCGGGAGACAGCGGGGGACACAGCGAGGACACAGCAGGACACAGCGGGACACAGCAGGGACAGAGCGGGACAGAACGGGACACAGCGGGACACAGCGGGGGACACAGCGGGACACAGCGGAGGACTCAGCGAGGACACAGTGGGACACAGTGGGGGACACAGCGAGGGCACAGCGGGGGACACAGCGGGGGACACTGCGGGACACAGCGGGGAACACAGTGAGGACACAGCGGGACCCAGCGGGACACAGCGTCGATATAGCAAGGATACAGCGTTACACAGTGTGGTTCACATCTGTGGACACAACGGGACACAGTGGGGGCAGAGCGGGACACAGTGGGAAACAGCGAGGACAAATCGTGACACGTAGCGGGGAACAGAGCGGGAGACAGCGGGGGACACAGCGAGGAAACAGCAGGACACAGCGGGACATAACAGGGACAGAGCGGGACACAGCGGGACACAGCGGGGGAAACAGCGGGACACAGCGGGGGACCCAGCGAGGACACAGCGGGACACAGCGGGGGACACAGCGAGGACACAGCGGGGGACACAGCAGGGGACACAGCGGGACACAGCGGGGAACACAGCGGGACACAGTGTCGATACAGAGGGTACTCAGCGGAGGACACAGCGGGGGAAACAGCGGGGGACAAAGTGGGACACCACGGGACACAGTGTGACACAGCGGGACACAGCGGGGACACTGCGGGGACACAGCAGGACAAAGAGGGGGACATCGCGGGACACAGCAGCACACAGCGGGGGACACAGCCGGACACAGCAGGGGAAACAGTGGAGGAAACAGTGGGACACGGTGGGACACAGCGGGGGACACATGGGGAACACAGCGGGACACAGCGGGGACACAGCGGGACTCAGCGGGGGACACAGCAGTATACAGCAGGACACAGCGGGGACACAGCAGGGACACAGCGGGGGACACAGCGGGACACAGCGGGACACAGCGGGGAACACAGTGGGACACAGAGGGGGACACAGAGGGGGACACTGCGGGACACAGCTGGGAACACAGCAGGTCACAGCGGGACACAGCGGGAACACAGCTGGACACAGCGGGGTACGCAGTGGGACACCGGGGGCACACAGTGGGGACACTGCGGGGGACACAGCGGGACACAGCGGGTCACAGTGGGGGACACAGCGGGGGACACAGCGAGGGGACAGCAGAGGACAGAGAGGGGACACAGCGGCGACGCAGAGGGGACGCAGCTGGGGACAGAGCGTGGGACAAAGTGGGACACCACGGGACACAGTGTTACACAACGGGCCACAGCGGGACACAGCGGGCCACAGCGGGGGACAGCGGGGGGCACAGCGGGGGGCACAGCGGGGCACAGTGGGCTACCCAGTGAGGACACAGCGGGACACAAAAGGGGACACAGCGAGGACACAGCGGGACACAACGGGACACAGCGTCGATACAGCGGGGAGGCAGCTTTACACAGCGTGGTACACACTGTGGACACAACGGGACACAGTGGGGGCACAGCGGGACACAGCGGGACACAGTGGGACACAGCGGGGACAAAGCGTGAGACACAGCGAGGGACAGAGAGGGAAACAGCAGGGGACACAGCGAGGAAACAGCGGGACACAGCGGTGACACAGCGGGGACTCAGCGGGGGACACAGTGGGACACAGCGGGGGACACTGCGGGACACAGCGGGGGACACTTCGGGACACACTGTGGGACAAAGCGTGGGACACAGCGAGACACAGCGGGGACAAAGCTGGACACAGCGGGGTACACAGAGGGACACCCCAGGGACACAGCGGGGAAACAGCGTGACACAAAAGAACACAGCTGGACACAGCGGGATACACAGCGGGACACAGCGGGCACACAGCGGGGACACAGCGGGACACAGCGGGGACACAGTCGGACACAGCGGGACACAGCGGGGGACACAGCAGGACACAGCGGGGGACCTAGCGAGGACAC
>NW_012303926.1:0-2995 GCF_000151885.1 Dipodomys ordii
TCTGCTTCTTTTGCTTATTCTTTTTCTTCTGCTTCTGCTTCTCCTGCTTCTGCTTCTTCTGCTTCTCCTTATGCCTCTCCTTCTCCTCCTCCTCCTCCACCTCCTCCTCCTTCTTGTTCTTCTTCTTGTTCTTCTTGTTCTTGTTCTTGATCTTGTTCTTGTTCTTCTTGTTCTTGTTCTTGTTCTTCTTCTTCTTCTTCTTCTTCTTCTTCTTCTTCTTCTTCTTCTTCTTCTTCTTCTTCTTCTTCTCTTTCTTCTGCTTCTTCTTTTCCTGCTTCTTCTGCTTCTACTGCTTCTCTTTCTGCTTCTCATTGTGCTTCTGCTTCTCCTTCTGCTTCTCCTATTTCTTCTGCGGCTCTTCCTTCTCCAACTTCTACTTCTCCTTCTGCTTCTGCTTCTTCTGCTTCTCCTGCTTCTCCTTCTGCATCTACATCTGCTTCTGCTTCTCCTTCTGCAGCTTCTTCTGCTTCTGTTTCTCCTTCTGCTTCTCCTTCTGCTTCTTCTGCTTCTGTTTCTCCTTCTGCTTCTTCTGCTTCTCCTTCTGATTCTCCTTCTGCTTCTCCTTCTGTTTCTCCTTCTCCTTGTCGTTCTTCTACTTTTCTTTCTGCTTCTCCTTCTGCTTCTGCTGCAACTGCTACTGCTTCTTCTGTTTCTTCTGAGTCTTCTTCTGCTTTTGATTCTCTTTCAGCTTCTGCTTCTCCTTCAGCTTCTCATTCAGCTTCTCCAGATTCTGCTTCTTCTGCTTCTCCTGCTTCCGCTTTTGCTTCAGGTTCTGCTTCTGCTTCTTCGGATTCTTATGCTTCTGCTTCTCCTGCTTCTGCTTCTTCTGCTTCCCCTCCTCTTTCTGCTTCTCCTTCTGTTTCTGCTTCTCCTGCTTCTGCTTCTTCTGCTTTTCCTGCTTCTCTTTCTGCTTCTCCTTCTGCTTTTCCTTCTCCTTCTGCTTCTGCTCCTTCTCCTTCTTCTGCTTCTTCTTCTTCTGCTTCTCCCGCTTCTGCTTCTTCTGCTTCTCCTGCTTCTCGTTCTGCTTCTCTTCGTCGGCTTCTCTTTCTACTTCTGCTTGTGCTTCTTCTGATTCTGCTTCTTCTACTTCTTCTCTCCTTCTGCTTCTGCTTCTTCTGCTTCTCCTGCTTCTCCTTCTGCATCTCCTTCTGCTTGTGCTTTTCGTCTGCTTCTTCTTCTGGTTGTGCTTCTCCTTCTCATTCTTCTGCTTCTCCGTCTGATTCTGCTTCTTCTGCCTTTCCTGATTCTCCTTCTGCTTCTCCTTCTTCTTCTCCTTCTGTTTCTCCTTCTCCTTCTCGTTCTTCTGCTATTCCTTCTGCTTCTCTTTCTGCTTCTGCATCTTCAGCTTCTTCTGCTACTGCTTCTGCTTCTTCTGTTTCTTCTGCTTCTCCTTCTGCTTTTGCTTCTCTTTCTGCTTCTGCTTCTCCTTCTGGTTCTCCTTCTTCTTCTCCAGATTCTGCTTCTTCTGCTTCTCCTTCCGATTCAGGTTCTGCTTCTGCTTCTTCGGCTTCTTCTCCTTCTATTTCTGCTTCTCCTTCTGTTTCTGCTTCTCTTTCTGCTTCTGCTTCTTCTCCTTCTTCTATTTCTTCTGCTTATGCTTCTCCTGCTTCTCCTGCTTCTCCTTCTGTTTCTCTTTATTCTTATCCTTCTGCTTCTCCTTCTCCTTCTCCTTCTTCTGCTTCTCCATCTGCTTCTGCTTCTGCTTCTCCTTCTGCATCTTCTTCTGTTTTAATTTCTCCTTCTTCTGCTTTTCATTCTGCTTCTGCTTCTCCTGCTTCTGCTTCTCCTGCTTCTTCAGCTTCTCCTGCTTCTCCTTCTCATTCTCCTTCTCTTTCTGCTTCTGCTTATCCGTCTCTTTCTCCTACTCGTAATCCTTCTCTTTCTCCTTCTCCTTCTTCTTCTTCTGCTTTTCCTGCTTCTTCTTCTTCTGCTTCTTCTTCTTTTTCTGCTTTTTCAGTTCCCTCTGCTTCAGCTTCTGCTTCTCCTTCTGCTTCTGTTTCACCTTCTGCTTCTGATCTTCTCCTTCTTCTGTTTCTTCTGCTTCTGCTTCTCCTGCTTCTCCTTCTTCTGCTTCTCCTACTTCTCCTTCTGCTTCTCCGTCTCATTCTCCTTCTCCTTCATTTTCTCCTTCTTGTGCTTCTCATTCTGCTTCTGCTTCTGCTTCTTCTGTTTCTCCTTCTGCTTCTCCTTCTGCTTCTCTTTCTGCTTCTAATTCTGCTTCTGCTCCTCCTACTCCTAATCCTTCTCTTTCTCCTTCTTATTCTTCTGCTTCTCGTTCTGCTTCTGCTTCTTCTGTATCTTCTGCTTCTGCTTTTCCAGCTTCTGCTGCTTCTCCTTGTCCTTATGCTTCAGGTTCTCCTTCTGCTTCTTGAGCTTCTTCTGTTTCATCTGTTTCTGCTTCTCCTGCAACTGCTTCTTCTGCTTCTGTTTCTATTTCTGCTTCTCCTTCTGCTTCTGCTTCTCCTTCTGCTCCTTCTCCTTCTTCTGTTTCTTCTTCTTCTTCTGCTTCTCCCGCTTCTGCTTCTTCTGCTTCTCCTGATTGTCCTTCTGCTTCTGCTTCTCCTTCTCCCTCTTTTGCTTCTCTTTCTGCTTCTGCTTCTTCTGATTCTCCAACTTCTCCTTCTGTTTCCGCTTCTCTTTCTGCTTCTGCATCTCCTTCTGCTTCACCTTCTGCTGCTCCTTCTCCTTCTTCTGTTTCTCCCTCTGCTTCTACTTCTGCTTCTTTTGCTTCTTCTTTTTCTTCGGCTTCTGCTTCTCCTGCTTCTGCTTCTTATGCTTCTACTGCTTCTTCTTCTGGTTCTGCTTCTTCAGCTTCTAATTCTCTTTCTGCTTCTGCTTCTCCTGCTTGTTTTTCTGCTTCTTCTGCTGCTTCTCCTTCTGCTGCTTCTTTTACTACTCCTTGTGCTTCTCTTTTTGCTTTTCCTTCTGCTTCTGCTTCTGCTTCTTCTGTTTATCCTGCCTGAATTTCTGGTTCTACTTCTTCTGCTGCTTCTCC
>NW_012303927.1:0-2995 GCF_000151885.1 Dipodomys ordii
GCTGTGTCCCCTGCTGTGTCCCGCTGTGTCCGGCTGTGTCCCACTCTGTCCCCGCTGTGTCCCGCTGTGTCCCCGCTGTGTTCCTGCTGTGTCCCTCTGTGTCTGCCCCTTTGTCCCGCTGTGTCCCACTGTGTCCCCGCTGTGTCCCGTTGTGTCCCGCTGTGTCCCCGCTGTGTGCCCGCTGTGTCCCTCTGTGTACCCCGCTGTGTCCAGCTGTGTACCCGCTGTGTCCTGCTGTGTCCCCTCTCTGTCCTCTGCTGTTCCCCGCTGTGTCCCCCACTGTGTCCCGCTGTGTCCCGCTGTGTCACACTGTGTTCCGTGTTGTCCCGCTTTGTACCCCGCTGTGACCTCGCTTTGTTTCCCGATGTGTCCCGCTGTGTACCACTCTGTGACCCCGCTGTGTCCCGCTCTGTACCCGCTGTGTCCCGCTATGTTCCCGCAGTGCCCTGCTGTGTCCCGCTGTGTCCTCGCTGTGTCCACCGATGTGTCCCGTTGTGTCCTCAGCTGTGTACCCCGCTGTGTCCTGCTGTGTCCCCTCTGTATCGACGCTGTGTCCTGCTGGGTCCCGCTGTGTCCTCGATGTGTTCCCCGTTGTGTCCCGCTGTGTCCTCCGCTGTGTCCCCAACTGTGTCCCTGCTGTGTCCCCGCTGTTTCCCGCTGTGTCCCGCTTTGTCCTCGCTGTGTCCCAAGCTGTGTCCCGCTGTGTCCTGCTGTGTCCCCGTTGTGTCCCACTGTGTCCCCCGCTGTATCCCGCTGTGTACCGCTGTGTCCGCTGTGTCCCCTCTCTGTCCTCTGCTTTCCCCCGCTGTGTCCCCCGCTGTGACCCGCTGTGTCCCGCTGTGTCCTCCGCTGTGTCCCCACTGTGTGCCCCCTGTGTGCCACTGTGTACCCCGCTGTGTCCAGCAGTGTTCCCGCTGTGTCCACTGCTGTGTCCTGCTGTGTACCCCGCTGTGTCCCGCTATGTTCCCGCAATGTCCCCGCTGTGTCCCGCTGTGTCCCGCTCTGTCCCTGCTGTGTCCCGCTGTGTCCCCCTGTGTCCCCCGCTGTGTCCCGCTATGTTCCCGCAGTGTCCCCGCTGTGTCCCGCTGTGTCCCACTGTGTCCCATGGTGTCCCAGTTTGTCCTTCGCTGTGTCCCCAGGTGAGTCCCCGCTGTGTCCCGCTGTGTCCCCCACTGGTTCCCGCTGTGTCCCCACAGGGTCACCGCTGTTTCCCGCTGTGACCCGCTGTGTTCCGTGGTGTCTGCTTTGTCCCCCGCTGTGTCCCCCGCTTTGTACCGCTGTGTCCCCGCAGTGTCCCCGCTGTGTCCCGCTGTGTCACACTGTCCCGTGGTGTCCTGCTTTGTCCCCCGCTGTGTCCCCCACTGAGTCTCCTCTGTGTCGCAACTGTGTCCTGCTGTGTCCTCGCTGTGTACCCCGCTGTCTCCCGCTGTGTCCCCCGCTGTATCCCGCACCCCACTGTACCGCTGTGTCCTCGCTGTGTCCCCCACTGTGTCTAGCTGTGTCCTCCGTGTATCCCAAGCTGTGTCCCGCTGTGTCCCTCTGTGTCCCCGCTGTGTCCCGCTATGTTCCCGCAGTGTCCTCGCTGTGTCCCGCTGTGTCCCGCTTGTCCTCGCTGTGACCCCCGCTGTGTCCCTTTGTGTCCCCAGCTGTGTACCCCACTGTGTCCTGCTGGGTCCCCACTGTATCGACGCTGTGTCCTGCTGGGTCCCGCTGTGTTCTCGCTGTGTTCCCCGTTGTGTCCTGCTGTGTCCCCCGCTGTGTCCCCGCTGTGTCCCTGCTGTGTCCCTGCTATGTCGCCGCTGTGTCTCACTGTGTCCTGCTGTGTCCTCACTGTGTCCCACGCTGTGTTCCGCTGTGTCCCCCGCTGTGTCCCTCTGTGTCCCGCTGTGTCCCCGCTGTGTCCCGCTGTGTCCCCCGCTCTGTCCCGCTGTGTCCCGCTGTGTCCCTGCTGTGACCCTCTCTGTCCCCGCTGTATTGACGCTGTGTCCCGGTGTGTCCCGCTGTGTCCGCGCTGTGTTTCCGGCTGTGTCCCGCTGTGTACCCCTCTGTGTCCCCTGCTGTGTCCTGCTGTGTCCCCTCTCTGTCCCCTGCTGTCCCCCGCTGTGTCCCCCGCTGGGTCTCACTGTGTAGCCCGCTTTGTCCCGCTGTGCCCCTGCAGTGTCCCCGCTGTGTCCCACTCTGTCACACTGTGTCCCGTGTTGTCCCGCTTTGTCCCCCGCTGTGACCTCTCAGTGTTTCCCGCTGTGTCCCGCTGTGTCCTCGCTGGGTCCCCCGCTGTGTCCCGCTGTGTTCCCCGCTGTGTCCCGCTGTGTTTGACTGTGTCCCGCTGTGTCCCCGCTGTGTCCCGCTGTGTCCCGCTGTGTCCCCGCTGTGTGCCCGCTGTGTCCCGCTGTGTACCCCGCTGTGTCCAGCTGTGTCCTTTTGTGTCACGCCGTTTCCCCGCTGTGTCCCTGCTGTGTCCCTCTGTGTACCCCGCTGTGTCCAGCTTTGTCCCCGCTGTGTCGCGCTGTGTCCCACGCTCTGTCCCACACTGTGTCCCGCAGTGTCCCCTGCTGTGTCCCGCTGTTTCCCCTGCTGTGTCCCACTGTGTCCCCCGCTGAGTCCCCGCTGTGTCACCGCTGTGTCCCGCTGTTTCCTCGCTGTGTCCCCTGCTGTCTCCCTCTCTGCCCCCGCTGTGTCTCACGCTTTGTCCCCGCTGTGTCCCACTGTGTCCCGCTGTGTCCGGCTGTGCCCCCACTGTGTCCCGTTGTGTCCACAGTGTGTACCACGCTGTGTAACGCTGCGTCACCGCTGTATCGATGCTGTGTCTCGCTGTGTCCCGCTGAGTCCTCGCTGTGTTCCCCACTGTGTCCCGCTGTGTCCCCCGCTGTGTCCCACGCTGTGTCCTCGATGAGTCCCCTGTTGTTCCCGCTGTGTCCTCACTGATTTGCCAAATGTGTCCCACTGTGTCCACCGCTGTGTACAACGCTGTGGTAACTTCTGTGTGCCCCGCTTG
>NW_012303928.1:0-2995 GCF_000151885.1 Dipodomys ordii
TCAAGGAGAGCAGAAGGAGAAACAGAAGAAGCAGAAGCAGGAGAAGCAGAAGCAGAAGCAGAATGAGAAGCACAGGAAGGAGAAATTGAAGGAGAAGGAGAATGAGACGGAGAAGCAGAAGGAGAAGTAGGAGATGCAGAAGAAGGAGAAGCAGGAGAAGCAGAAGCAGAAGAAACAGAAGAAGGAGAAGAGCAGAAGCAGAAGGAGAAACAGAAGCAGAAGGAGAAGCAGAAGAAGCAGAAGCTGAAGCAGAAGAAACTGAAAAAGCAGAAAAAGAAGAAGAAGCAGAAGAAGAACAAGCAGGAAAAGCAGAAGAAGAAGAAGGAGAAGGAGAAAGAGAAGGATTAGGAGTAGGAGAAACAGACGGATAAGCAGAAGCAGAAAGAGAAGGAGAAGGAGAAGGAGAAGCAGGAGAAGCAGAAGAAGCAGAAGCAGGAGAAGCAGAAGCAGAATGAAAAGAAGAAGAAGGAGAAATTGAAACAGAAGAAGATGCAGAAGGAGAAGCAGAAGCAGAAGGAGACACAGAAGAAGGAGAAGGAGAAGGAGAAGCAGAAGGATAAGAATAAAGAGAAACAGAAGGAGAAGCAGTAGAAGCATAAGCAGAAGAAATAGAAGAAGGAGAAGAAACAAAAGCAGAAAGAGAAACAGAAACAGAAGGAGAAGCAGAAATAGAAGCAGAAGAAGCCGAAGAAGCAGAAGCAGAACCTGAATCGGAAGGAGAAGCAGAAGAAGCAGAATCTGGAGAAAAAGAAGGAGAACCAGAAGGAGAAGCAGAAGCAGAAAGAGAAGCAAAAGCAGAAGGAGAAGCAGAAGAAACAGAAGAAGCAGAAGCAGTAGCAGAAGAAGCTGAAGATGCAGAAACAGAAAGAGAAGCAGAAGGAATAGCAGAAGAACGAGAAGGAGAAGGAGAAACAGAAGGAGAAGAAGAAGGAGAAGCAGAAGGAGAATCAGGAAAGGCAGAAGAAGCAGAATCAGACGGAGAAGCAGAAGAAGGAGAAGGAGAAGCAGAAGCAGAAGAAGAAGCAGATGAAAAGCACAAGCAGAAGGAGATGCAGAAGGAGAAGCAGGAGAAGCAGAAGAAGCAGAAGCAGAAGGAGAGTAGAAGTAGAAGAAGCAGAATCCGAAGAAGCAGAAGCAGAAGTAGAAAGAGAAGCCGACGATGAGAAGCAGAACGAGAAGCAGGAGAAGCAGAAGAAGCAGAAGCGGGAGAAGCAGAAGAAGAAGAAACAGAAGAAGGAGAAGGAGCAGAAGCAGAAGGAGAAGCAGAAACAGAAGGAGAAGCAGAAAGAGGAGGGGAAGCAGAAGAAGAAGAAGCAGGAGAAGCAGAAGCATAAGAATCCGAAGAAGCAGAAGCAATACCTGAAGCAAAAGCGGAAGCAGGAGAAGCAGAAGAAGCAGAATCTGGAGAAGCTGAATGAGAAGCTGAAGGAGAAGCAGAATCTGAAAGAGAATCAAAAGCAGAAGGATACGCAGAAGAAACAGAAGAAGCAGTAGCAGTTGCAGCAGAAGCAGAAGGAGAAGCAGAAAGAAAAGCAGAAGAACGAGAAGGAGAAGGAGAAACAGAAGGAGAAGCAGAAGGAGAATCAGAAGGAGAAGCGGAAGAAGCAGAAGGAGAAGCAGAAGCAGAAGAAGCAGAAGGAGAAGCAGAAGGAGAAACAGAAGCAGAAGAAGCAGCAGAAGGAGAAGCAGAAGCAGAAGAAGATGCAGAAGGAGAAGCAGGAGAAGCAGAAGAAGCAGAAGCAGAAGGAGAAGTAGAAGTAGGAGAAGGAAGAGACGCAGAAGAAATAGGAGAAGCAGAAGGAGAAGCAGAAGCAGAATGAGAAGCAGAAAGAGGAGTAGAAGCAGAAGAAGCAGGAAAAGAAGAAGAAGAAGAAAGAGAAGAAGAAGAAGAAGAAGAAGAAGAAGAAGAAGAAGAAGATGAAGAAGAAGAAGAAGAAGAATTAGAAGAAGAAGGAGGAGGAGGTGAAGGAGGTGGAGGAGGAGGAGGAGGAGAAGGAGAAGCAAAAGGAGAAGCAGTAGAAGCAGAAGGAACAGAAGCAGAGAAGCAGAAGCAGAAGAAAAAGAATGAGCAAAAGAAGCAGAATCAGAGGGACAAGCAGAAGAAGGAGAAGGAGCAGAAGGAGAAGGAGAAGCAGAAGGAGAATCAGAAGGAGAAGCAGAAGAAGGAGAAGCAGAAGCAGAAGAAGATGCAGAAGGAGAAGCAGGAGAAGAAGAAGAAGCAGAAGCAGAAGGAGAAACAGAAGTAGGAGAAGGAGAAGGACTAGGAAGGGCAGCAGAAGCAATAGGAGAAGCAGAAGGAGAAGCAGCAGCAGAATGAGAAGCAGAAAGAGAAGCAGTAGAAGCAGAAAAACCAGGAGAAGCAGAAGAAGGAGAAGAAGAAGAAGAAGAAGAAGAAGAAGAAGAAGAAGAAGAAGAAGAAGAAGAAGAAGAAGAAGAAGAAGAAGAAGAAGAAGAAGAAGAAGCAGAAGCAGAAGGAGAAGCAGAAGAAGGAGAAGGAGAAGCAGAAAGAGAAGCAGAAAGAGAAGCAGCACGAGAAGTAGGAGAAGCAGGAGAAGCAGAAGCAGAAGCCGAAGAAAGAGAAGACGCAGAAGCAGAATGAGAAGCAGAAGGAGAAATTGAAGCAGAAGGAGAAGCAGAAGGAGAAGCAGAAGCAGAAGGAGAAGCAGAAGAAGGAGAAGGAGAAGCAGAAAGAGAAGCACAAAGAGAAGCACAAAGAGAAGCAGGAGAAGCAGAAGCCGGAGAAGCAGAAGCAAAAGAAACATAGGAAGGAGAAAAAGCAGAAGGAGAAGCAGAAACAGAAGGAAAAGCAGAAAGAGAAGCAGGAGAAGGAGAAGAAGCAGCAGCAGGAGAAGCAGAAGCAGAAGAAGCAGAAGAAGCAGAAGCAGAACCTGAAGCAGAAGGAGAAGCAGGAGAAGCAGAAGAAGCAGAATCTGGAGAAGCAGAAGGAGAAGCAGAAGCAGAAAGAGAAGCAAAAGCAGAAGGAGAAGCAGAAGGG
>NW_012303929.1:0-2994 GCF_000151885.1 Dipodomys ordii
TCTGCTTCTGCTTTCCAGCTTCTGCTGCTCTGCTTTCATCTGCTCAGGTCTCACTGGTCTGGGCTCATCTGTTCTCTGCTCTGCTCTCATGCTACTGCTCTCTGCTTCTATTTCTGCTCTCGTCTGCTCTGCTTCTCATTCTGCTCATTCTCGATCTCTGTTCATCATCATCTGCTGATTCTCCCGCATCTGCTTCTCATGCTTGTCCTTCTCCTTCTGCTTCTCCTTCTCCTTCTTCTGCTGCTCTTTCTGCTTCTGCTTCTGCTTCTTCTGATTCTCCAACTTCTCCTTCTTCTCCTTCTGTTTCTGCTTCTCTTTCTGCTTCTGCGTCTCCTTCTGCTTCACCTTCTGCTGCTCCTTCTCCTTCTTCTGTTTCTCCCTGTGCTTCTGCTACTTATGCTTCTTCTTTTTATTCTGCTTCTGCTTTTCCAGCTTCTGCTGCTTCTCCTTCTCCTTCTGCTTCAGGTTCTCCTTCTGGTTATTGGGCTTCTTCTGTTTCTTCTGCTTCTGCTTCTCCTGCTACTGCTTCTCATGCTTCTCTTTCTGCTTCTCCTTCTGCTTCTGCTTCTCCTTCTGCTCCTTTTCCTTCTTCTGTTTCTTCTTCTTCTTCTTCTGCTTCTCCCGATTCTGCTTCTTCTGCTTCTCCTGCTTTTCCTTCTCCTTCTGCTTCTCCTTCTCCTTCTTCTGCTCTTTCTGCTTCTGCTTCTGCTTCTTCTGATTCTCCAACTTCTCCTTCTTCTTCTCCTTCTGTTTCTGCTTCTCTATCTGCTTCTGCATCTCCTTCTGCTTCACCTTCTGCTGCTCCTTCTCCTTCTTCTGTTTCTCCCTCTGCTTCTGCTACTTATGCTTCTTCTTTTTCTTCTGCTTTTGCTTCTCCTGCTTCTTCTGCTTCTCCTGCTTCTCTTTCTGCTTCTGCTTATCCTTCTGTTTCTCCTACTCCTATTCCTTCTCTTTCTCTTTCTCCTTCTTCTTCTTCTGCTTCTCCTGCTGCTCCTTCTTCTGCTTCTTCTGCTTTTTCTGTTTCTTCTTCTTCTTCTGCATCAGCTTCTGCTTCTTCTGCTTCTCCTTCTTGTTCTGCTTCTCCTTCTGCTTCTGCTCTTCTCCTTCTTCTGCTTCTGCTTCTCCTGCTTCTTCTTTTTCTGCTTCTCCTACTTCTCCTTCTGCTTCTCCGTCCCATTCTCCTTCTCCTTCAATTTCTCCTTCTTGTGCTTCTCATTCTGCTTCTGCTTCTGCTTCTCCTGCTTCTGCTTCTTCTGTTTCTCCTTCTGCTTCTCTTTCTGCTTCTAATTCTGCTTCTGCTCCTCCTACTCCTAATCCTTCTCTTTCTCCTTCTTCTTCTTCTGCTTCTCGTTCTGCTTCTGCTTCTTCTGCTTGTTCTGTTTCTTCTGCTTCTGCTTTTCCAGCTTCGCCTGCTTCTGCTTCTCCTTCTGCTTCAGGTTCTCCTTCTGGTTCTTGGGCTTCTTCTGTTTCTTCTGCTTCTCCTGCTACTGCTTCTTCTCCTTCTTCTGCTTCGCTTTCTTCTTCTCCTTCTGCTTCTGCTTTTCCTTCTGCTCCTTCTCCTTCTTCTGTTTCTTCTTCTTCTTCTTCTGATTCTCCCGCTTCTGCTTCTTCTGCTTCTCCTGCTTGTCCTTCTCGTTCTGCTTCTCCTTCTCCTTCTTCTGCTTCTCTTTCTGCTTCTTCTTCTGCTTCTTCTGATTCTCCAACTTCTCCTTCTTCTTCTCCTTCTGTTTCTGCTTCTCATTCTGCTTCTGCATCTCCTTCTGCTTCACCTTCTGCTGCTCCTTCTCCTTCTTCTGTTTCTCACTCTGCTTCTGCTTCTTATGCTTCTTCTTTTTCTTCTGCTTCTCCTGCTTCTGCTTCTTATGCTTCTACTGCTTCTTCTTCTGCTTCTGCTTCTTCTGCTTCTACTTCTCTTTCTGCTTCTGCTTCTCCTACTTCTTTTTCTGCTTCTTCTGCTGCTTCTCCTTCTGCTGCTTCTTCTACTTCTTCTTCTGCTTCTCTTTTTGCTTTTCCTTCTGCTTCTGCTTCTGCTTCTTCTGTTTCTCCTGCCTGAATTTCTGGTTCTACTTCTTCTGCTGCTTCTCCTTCTGCTTCTGCTTCTACTTCTGCTTCTGTTTCTGCTTCTTCTGCTTCTTCTCTTTCGGCTTCTCCTGCTTCTGCTTCTTGTGCTTCTCCTGCTTCTTTTTCTCCTTCTCATTCCGCTTCTGCTTCTCCTTCTGCTTCTCCTCCTTCTCCTTCTCCTACTTCTGCTTCTCCTTCAACTTCTGTTTCTTCTGCTTCTCCTGCTCTTCCTTCTGCATCTCCTGCTTTTGCTTGTCCTTATGCTTCTTCTTTTGCTTCTGCTTCTCCTTCTCCTTCTCCTTCTTTTGCTTCTCCTTTTGCTTCTGCTTCTTCTGTTTGTCCTTCTTCTCCTTCTGCTTCTGCTTCTTCTGCTTCTCCTGCTTCTCCTTCTGCATCTTCTTCTGCTTCTCCTTCTCCTTCTTCTGCTTCTCCTTCTGATTCTCCTGCTTCTTCTTCTGCTGCTTTACCTGCTTCTCTTTCTGCTTCTCCTTCTGTTTCTCCTTCTGTTTCTCCTTCTCCTTCTTGTTCTTCTTCTTTTCTTTCTGCTTCTCGTTCTGCTTCTGCTACAACTGCTACGGCTTCTACTTCTTCTGTTTTTTCTGCTTCTCCTTCTGCTTTTGATTCTCTTTCTGCTTCTGCTTCTCCTACTGCTTCTCATTCTGCTTCCCCAGATTCTGCTTCTTCTGCTTCATCTGCTTTTCCTTCTGCTTCAGGTTCTGCTTCTGCTTCTTCGGATTCTTATGTTTCTGCTTCTCCTGCTTCTGCTTCTTCTGTTTCCCCTACTTCTCTTTCTGCTTCTCCTTCTGTTTCTGCTTCTCCCTCTGCTTCTGCGTCTTGTCCTTCTCCTGTTTCTTCTGCTTCTGCTTCTCCTGTTTCTGCATCTCCAAGCAATCTCCTTCTGCTGCTCTTTCTGCTTCTCCTGCTGCTTTTCTT
>NW_012303930.1:0-2994 GCF_000151885.1 Dipodomys ordii
TTGTTCTGTTTCTTCTGCTTCAGGTCCTGCTTCTGCTTCTTCAGCTTCTTCTGTTTCTTCTGCTTCTCCTGCTACTGCTTCTTCTGCTTCTCTTTCAGCTTCTCCTTCTGCTTCTGCTTCTCCTTCTGCTCCTTCTCCTTCTTCTGTTTCTTCTTCTTCTTCTTCTGCTTCTCCCGCTTCTTCTTCTTCTGCTTCTCCTTCCTTTCCTCTGCTTCTGCTTCTCCTTCTTCTTCTTCTGCTTCCCTTTCTGCTTCTGCTTCTTCTGATTCTCCAACTAATCCTTCTTCTTCTCCTTCTGTTTCTGCTTCTCTTTCTGCTTCTCCATCTCCTTCTGCTTCACCTTCTGCTGCTCCTTCTCCTTCTTCTGTTTCTCCCTCTGCTTCTGCTTCTTATGCTTCTTGTTCTTCTGCTTCTGCTTCTCCTGCTTCTGCTTCTTATGCTTCTACTGCTTCTTCTTCTGCTTCTGCTTCTTCTACTACTTCTGCTTGTACTTCTCTTTCTGCTTCTGCTTCTCCTGCTTGTTTTTCTGCTTCTTCTGCTGCTTCTCCTTCTGCTGCTTCTTCTACTTCTCTTTCTGCTTCTCTTTTTGCTTCTCTTTCTGCTTCTGCTTCTTCTCTTTCTCCTGCCTGAATTTCTGGTTCTACTTCTTCTGCTGCTTCTCCTTTTGCTTCTGCTTCTACTTCTGCTTCTGATTCGGCTTCTTCTGCTTCTTCTCTTTCGGCTTCTCCTGCTTCTGCTTCTTGTGCTTCTCCTGCTTCTCTTTCTGCTTCTCATTCCGCTTCTGCTTCTCCTTCTGCCTCTGCTTCTCCTTCTCCTTCTTTTGCTTCTCCTTTTACTTCTGCTTCTTCTGCTTTTCCTGCTTCTCCTTCTGCTTCTTCTTCTGCTGCTTTTCCTTCTGCATCTTCTTCTGCCTCTGCTTCTCCTTCTACTTCTTTTGCTTCTGCTTCTTCTGCTTTTCCTGCTTCTCCTTCTGCTTCTTCTTCTTCTGCTTCTCCTTCTGCTTCTGCTTCTTCTGCTTCTCCTGCTTCTCCTTCTGCTTCTCCTTCTGCTTCTCCTTCTGCTTCTCCTTCTGTTTCTCCTTCTCCTTCTTGTTCTTCTGCTTTTTCTTCTGCTTCTCCTTCTGCTTCTGCTACAACTGCTACAGTTTCTATTTCTTCTGCTTCTCCTTCTGCTTTTGATTCTCTTTCTGCTTCTGCTTCTCCTTCTGCTTCTCCTTCTGCTTCTCCTTCTGCTTCTCCAGATTCTGCTTCTTCTCCTTCTTCTGCTCTGCTTCTCCTCTGCTTCAATTTTTCCTTCTGCTTCTCATTCTGCTTCTGCGTCTTCTGTTCTTCTGCTTCTCTTGCTTCTGCTTCTCCTGCTTCTTCTACTTCTCATGCTGCTTCTCCTTCTGCGTCTCTTTCTGCTTCTGCTTATCCTTTTGCTTCTCCTACTCCTAATCCTTCTTTTTCGCCTTCTCCTTCTTGTTCTTCTGCTTGTCCTGGTGCTTCTGCTTCTGTTTATTGTACTATTTCTGTTTCTTCTGCTTCTGCTTCAGATTGTGCTTCTTCTGTTTCTCCTTCTGCTTCAGATTCTGCTTCTGCTTCTTCGGCTTCTCCTGTTTCTTCTGCTTCTGCTTCTCCTGCTTCTTCTGGTTCTCCTGCTTCTCTTTCTGCTTCTCCTTCTGCTTCTGCTTCTCCTTCTGCTTCTGCTTCTAATCTTCTCCTTCTTCTGTTTCTTTTGCTTCTGTTCCTTCTGCTTCTTCTTCTTCTGTTTCTTCTGATTCTACTTCTGCTTCTCCTTCTTCTCCTTCTCTTTCTGATCTTCTGATTCTCCTGCTTCTCCTTCTTGTTCTCCTTCTGTTTCTGCTTCTCTTTCTGCTTCTGCTTCTCCTTCTGCTACTCCTTCTCCTTCTTCTGCTTCTCCCACTGCTTCTGCTTCTGCTTCTTTTGCTTATTCTTTTTCTTCTGCTTCTGCTTCTCCTGCTTCCTGCTTCTTCTGCTTCTACTGCTTCTCCTCATGCTTCTTCTTCTTCTTCTTCTTCTTCTTCTTCTTCTTCTTCTTCTTCTTCTTCTTCTTCTTCTTCTTCTCTTTCTTCTGCTTCTGCTTTTCCTGCTTCTTCTGCTTCTTCTGCTTCTCTTTCTGCTTCTCATTCTGCTTCTGCTTCTCTTTCTGCTTCTCCTATTGCTTCTGCTGCTCTTCTTTCTCCTTCTCCTGCTTCAACTTCTTCTTCTGCTTCTGCTTCTTCTGCTTCTCCTGCTTCTCCTTCTGCATCTCCTTCTGCTTGTGCTTGTCCTTATGTTTCTTCTTCTGCTTCTGCTTCTCCTTCTGCTTCTTCTGCTTCTCCTTCTGATTCTCTTTCTGCTTCTCCTTCTGTTTTTCCTTCTCCTTCTCGTTCTTCTGCTTTTCCTTCTGCTTCTCCTATTGCTGCAACTGCTACTGCTTCTGTTCTTCTGTTTCTTATGCTTCTCCTTCTGCTTTTGATTCTCTTTCCACTTCTGCTTCTCATTCTGCTTCTCCACATACTGATTCTTTTGTTCTCTTGCTTCTCTTTCTGCTTTTCCTTCTGTTTCTGCTTCTCCTTCTGATTCTGCTTCTTCTCCTTCTTCTGTTTCTTCTGCTTCTGCTTCTCCTGCTTCTGCTTCTCCTGCTTCTCGTTCTGCTTCTCTTTCTGCTTCTCCTTCTCCTTCTTCTGCTTCTCCTTCTGCTTCTGCTTCTCCTTCTGCTTCTGCTTCAATTTCTCCTTCTTCTTCTCATTCTGCTTCTGCGTCTTCTGTTTCTTCTGCTTCTCCTGCTTCTGCTTCTCCTGCTTCTCCTACTTCTCGTGCTGCTTCTCCTTCTGCTTCTCTTTCTGCTTCTGCTTATCCTTTTGCTTCTCCTACTCCTAATCCTTCTCTCTCGCCTTCTCCGTCTTCTTCTTCTGCTTCTCCTGCTGCTTCTGCTTCTGCTTATTCTACTATTTCTCTTTCTTCTGCTTCTGCTTCAGATTGTGCTTCTTCTTTTTCTCCTTCTGCTTCA
>NW_012303931.1:0-2994 GCF_000151885.1 Dipodomys ordii
GGCTGTGTCCGGCTGTGTCCCCCGCTGTGTCCTCGCTGTGTCCTCCCTGTGTCCCCCGATGTCTCCCGCTCTCCCGGTGGTGTCCAGCTTTGTCCCCCACTTTGTCCTCCGTTGAGTCCCTGCTGTGTCCTCGCTGTGTTCCCCGCTGTGTCCCGCTGTGTTCCCCGTTGGGTCCCGCTGTGTCTACTGCTGTGTCCCCGCTGTGTCCCACTGTGTCCCCGCTGTATCGACTCTGTGTCCCGCTGGGTCCCGCAGTGTCCTCGCTGTGTTCCCCGCTGTGTCCCGCTGTGTCCCCCGCTGTGTCCCTGATGTATCCCCGCTGTGTCCCGCTGTGTACTGCTGTATCCCCCACTGAGTCCCTTGTGTGTCCCCGCTGTGTCCCGCTGTGTCCCGCTGTGTACTGCTGTGTCCCCCGCTGAGTCCCGCTGTGTCCCCGCTTTGTCCTCGCTGTCTCCCCCGCTGTGTCCCGCTGTGTCTCCCCCTGTGTCCCGCTGTGTCCCCCGCTGTGTTCCCTGCTGTGTCCCGCTGTGTCCCCCGCTGTTTCACGCTGTGTCCTCGCTGTGTCCTGCTCTGTGTCCACCTTGTCACCCGCTGTGTCCTCGCTGTTTCCCCCGTTGTGTCCCGCTGTGTCTTTCCTGTGTCCCCCGCTGTGTCACGCTGTTTCCCGCTGTGTCCTCGCTGTGTCCCACGCTGTGTTCCACAGTGTCCTCGCTGTGTCCCCCTTGTGCCCAGATGTGTCACGACTGTCCCCAGCTGTGTCCTCCGCTGTGTCCCCACTATGTCCTGCTGTGTCCCGCTGTGTCCCTACTGTGTCCGCGCTGTATCCCACGCTGTGTCCCACGGTGTCCCCGCTGTGTCCCCACTGTGTCCCCTGCTGTGTCCCGCTGTATCCCCCGCTGTGTCCCGCTGTGTCCCCGCTGTGTTCACCTCTCTGTCCCCACTGTGTCCCTCTGTGTCCGGCTGTGTCCCCCGCTGTGTCCTCGCTGTGTCCTCCCTGTGTCCCCCACTGTCTCCCACTCTGTCCCCCACTGTGTCTCATGCTTTGTCTCCGCTGTGTCCCACTGTGTCCCGCTGTGTCCCCCATTGTGACCCTTTGTGTCTCCAGCTGTGTACCCCGCTGTGTAACGCTGTGTCCCCGGTGTATCGACGCTGTGTCCCGCTGGGTCCCGCTGTGTCCTCGCTGTATTCCCCGTTATGTCCCGCTGTGTCCCCCGCTGTGTCCCCCGCTGTGTCCTGCTGTGTCCCCCGCTGTGTCCTGTTGTGTCCCCCGCTGTGTCCCCGCTGTGTCCCTGCTGTGTCCCGCTGTGTCCCGCTGTGTCCTCGCTGTGTCCCGCTGTGTCCCTCTGTGTCCCCCGCTGTGTCCCGCTGTGTATCCGCTGTGTCCCCGCTGTGTCCCGCTGTGACTACGCTCTGTCCCGCTGTGTCCCTGTTATGTCCCCTGCTGTGTCCCGCTGTGTCCCCGCTGTCCCCCACTGTGTCCCCCACTGTGTCGCGCTGTGTCTCCCGCTGTGTCCCGCTATGTGCCTGCTGTATCCCGCTGTTTCCCTCGCTATGTCCCCCGCTGTGTCCCGCTGTGTCTCCCGCTATGTCCCGCATTGTATCGCTTTGTCCACCGCTGTGTCCCTCTGTGTCCCCGCTGTATCCCCCGCTGTGTCACCTTCTGTGTCCCGCTGAGTGCCGATGTGTCCCTTCTATGTCCCCGATCTATCCCTCTGTGTCCCCCGCTGTGTCCCCACTGTGTCCCCGCTGTGTCCCCGGTGTGTCCTTGCTGTCCCACGCTGTGTCCCCCGCTGTGTCCCGCTGTGTCCCGCTATGTCCCGCTGTGTCCCCGCTGTGTCCCGCTGTGTCAAGCTGTGTCCACCGCTGTGTCCTGGATGTGTCCCGCTATGTCCAAGCTGTGTCCCCACTTTGTCCCCTGCTGTGTCCCCCGCGGTGCCGCGCTTTGTCCCCACTTTGTCCCTGCTGTGTCCCGCTGTGTCCAGCTGTGTCCCCCGCTGTGTCCTCGATGTGTCCCGCTGTGTCCAAGCTGTGTCCCCTCTGTGTCCCCGCTGAGTCCCGCTGTGACTCCGCTCTGTCCCGCTGAGTCCTGCTGTGTCCCCGCAGTGTCCCTGTTGTGTCCCCCACTGTGTCCCGCTGTGTCCCCGCTGTCCCCCACTGTGTCCCCCACTGTGTCCCGCTGTGTGTCCCGCTGTGTCCTGCTGTGTGCCTGCTGTATCCTGTTGTGTCCCTCGCTGTTTCCCCCTCTGTGTCCCGCTGTGTCACCCGCTATGTCCCGCATTGTATTGCTTTGTCCGCCGCTGTGTCCCGCTGTGTCCCCACTGTATCCCCCGCTGTGTCCCGCTGTGTCCCCCTCTGTGTCCCGCTGAGTGTCACTGTGTCCCCCTCTGTGTCCCCGCTCTATCCCGCTGTGTCCCCCGCTGTGTCCCCTCTGTGTCCCCTCTGTGTCCCGTTGTGTCCTCGCTTGTCCCCTGCTGTGTCCTGTTGTGTCCCTCGCTGTATGCCTTCTGTATCCCGCTGTGACCCACTTGTCGCCCGGTGTGTCCTTGCTGTCCCCCGCTGTGTCCCCCGCTGTGTCTCGCTGTGTCCCGCTGTGTCCCGCTGTGTCCCCCGCTGTGTCCCCTGCTGTGTCCCGCTGTGTCCCCCGCTGTTTCCCACTGTGTCCTCGCTGTTTCCCGCTCTGTCTCCCCCTTGTCACCCGCTGTGTCCTCCCTATTTCCTCCGTTGTGTCCCGCTGTGTCTTCGCTGTGTCCCCCACTGTGTCCGGCTGTGTTCCGCTGTGTCCTCGCTCTGTCCCAAGCTGTGTTCCGCAGTGTCCTCGCTGTGTCCCCCGATGTGTCCCGTTGTGTCCCCAGCTGTGTACCCCGCTGTGTCCCGCTGTGTACCCACTGTATCGACGCTGTGTCCCGCTGGGTCCCGCTGTGTCCTCGCTGTGTCCCCACTCTATCTACGCTGTGTACCGGTTGGGTCCCGCTGTGTCCTCGCTGTGTTCCGCCG
>NW_012303932.1:0-2994 GCF_000151885.1 Dipodomys ordii
ATATCGGGATACCAGTGGGACAAAACCAAGGGCCAAATCTGTGGGACCAGCATGTGGCCTAACTGGAGGACATTGGGGTACACATGGGAGTACTCATCAGGTCACAGCGGGACACATGCCGGGTCACAGCGGGACATAGGGGGACTCCTGCGGGGTCTCTTCGGTGGACTTCATTTGTGTTCTCAGCGGTGGACGCTAGGGAGGGACATATCTGGACAAAGCCGGGACAAAGCAGGGGACACCAGCGGTGAAACAGCTGACACATAGGAAGTACATAGTGGGGTCACAGCACGCACACAGGGGGACACAGTGGGACACAGCAGGGACAGAGCTGGACACAGCGGGACACAGTGGGACACAGCGGGGGACCCAGCGGGACTCAGCGGGGGACCCAGTGAGGACACAGCGGGACACAGCTGGGGACACAGCG
Organism: Dipodomys ordii; assembly: GCF_000151885.1. Lineage (NCBI taxonomy): Eukaryota > Metazoa > Chordata > Mammalia > Rodentia > Heteromyidae > Dipodomys > Dipodomys ordii. The sequence goes on from NW_012303932.1 coordinate 431, forward strand.
AGGACACAGCGGGGGACACAGCGGGGGACACAGCGGGACACAGCGAGGAACAGCATAGATACAGCGGGGACACAGCGTTACACAGCGTGGTACACAGCTGTGGATACAACGGGATACAGTGTGGGCACAGTGGGACACAGCGGGACCCAGCGGGACACAGCGTCGATACAGCGGGGACAGAGTGGGCCACAGTGGGGTACACAGCTGGGGACACAACGGGGCACATCGGGGGACACAGCAAGTACTCAGCGGAACACAGCGTGGGACACAGTGAGGACACATGGGGACACAGCGGGACACAGCAGGAACACAGCAGTAGACACAGCGGGACACAGCAGGGGACACAGCGGGACACAGCGGGGACACAGGAAGGGCCCAGAGGGACCCAGCGGGACACAGCGTCGATACAGCGGGGACACAGCAGGACACAGTGGAGTACACAGCTGGGAACACAACGGGACACAGCAGGGGACACAGCGAGGACACAGAGGGACACAGCGGGACACAGCGGGGACACTGCGGGAACATAGCGGGACACAGCAGGGACACAGCGGGGACACAGCAGTAGACACAGCGGGACACAGCGGGGGACACAGCGGGACACAGCAGAGAACACAGGGAGGACACAGCGGGACCCAGCGGGACACAGCGTCGATACAGCGGGGATACAGCGGGACACAGCGGGGTACACAGCTGGGAACATAACGGGACACAGCGGGGGACACAGCGAGGACACAGCGGGACACAGCGGGGACACTGCGGGAACATAGCGGGACACAGCATGGACACAGCGGGGACACAGCAGTAGACACAGCGGGACACAGCGGGGGACAAAGCGGGACACAGCAGAGAACACAGGGAGTACACAGCGGGACCCAGCGGGACACAGCGTCGATACAGCGGGGACACAATGGGACACAGCGGGGTACATAGCTGGGAACACAACGGGACACAGCGGGAGATACAGTGAGGACACAGCGGGACACAGCGGGGACACAGAGGGGACTCAGCGGGGGACACAGCGGGGGACAAAGCGGGACATCACGGAACACAGTGTGACACAGCGGGACACAGTGGGGACACTGCGGGGACACAGCAGGACAAAGCGGCTGAGTCAGCGGGACACAGCGGGACAAAGTGGGGGACACAGCGGGGGACAGAGGAGAAAGAGAGGGGACACAGCGGGACACAGCCGGCACACAACAGGGACACAGCTGGTACACAGCGGGAAACAGCGGGACACAGCGTGGACACAGCAGGGACACAGCGGGGGACACAGTGGGACACAGCGGGACACAGCAAGACACAGCGGAGGACACAGGGAGGACACAGCGGGACACAGCGAGACACAGCGTCGATACAGCGGGGACACTGCGGGACACAGTGGGGGCAACAGGGGGGACACAGCGAGACACAGCGGGGGACACAGCGAGGACACATTGGGACACAGCGTGGACACAGCGGGTCTCAGCGGGGGACACAGCAGTACACAGAGGGGAACAGCGGGACACAGCGGGGGACACAGCGAGGACACAGCGGGGGACACAGCAGGGGACACAGCGGGACACAGCAGGGAACACAGTGAGGACACAGTGGGACCCAGCGGGACACATTGTCGATACAGCCGGGACACAGCGTTACAAAGCGTGGTACACAGCTGTGGACACAACAGGACACAGTGGAGACACATCGGAACACAGCGGGACACAGTGGGACACAGCGGGGACAAAGCATGAGACACAGCGGGGGACAGAGTGGGAGACAGCGGGGGACACAGCAAGAACAGAGCGGGACACAGCGGTAACACAGCGGGGACTCAGCGGGGGACACAGCGGGGGATAAAGAGGGACAACACGGAACACACCTGGACACAGCGGGAAACAGCAGTGACCCTGCGGGGACACAGTGGGACACAGCGGGGGACACAGCGGGACACAGAGGTGGACAGAGCGGGACACAGTGGGGGACAGAGCGTGGGACACAGCGAGACACAGCGGGGACAAAGCTGGACACAGCGGGGTACACAGAGGGACACAGCGGGGACGCAGCGGGGAAACAGCGTGACACAGCAGGAAACAGCAGGACACAGCGGGGGACACAGCAAGGACACAGCGGCACACAGCATGGGACACAGCAAGGGCACAGTGGGAAACAGCGGGGGACACAGCGGGACATAGCGGGGGACACAGGGGGGGACACAGCGGGACACAGCGGGACACAGCAGGGGACACAGGAAGAACACAGCGGGACACAGCGGGGGACAGAGCGAGGACACATTGGGACACAGCGGGACACAGCGGGACTCAGCGGAGGACACAGCAGTACACAGCGGGACAAAGCGGGACACAGCGGGGACACAGCAGAGACACAGCGAGGGACACAGCGGGACACAGCGGGGGACACAGGGATGACACAGCGGGACCCAGCGGGACCCAGCGTCGATACAGCAGGGACACAGCGGGACACAGTTGGGTACACAGCGGGGGACACAGCGAGGACACAGCGGGACCCAGCGGGACCCAGCGGGGACACTGCGGGAACATAGCAGAACACAGCGGGGACAC
>NW_012303933.1:0-2994 GCF_000151885.1 Dipodomys ordii
TTGATCTCTTTTGCTCTGGTTCTCATCTGCTTCTCATCTGCTTCTCCAGATACTGCTCTTCTACTTCTCTGCTTCAGGTTCTGCTTCTGCTTCTTCGGATTCTTATGCTTCTGCTTCTTCTGCTTCCCCTCTTCTCTTTCTGCTTCTCCTTCTGTTTCTGCTTCTCTTTCTGCTTCTCCTTCTGCTTCTGCTACTTCTCCTTCTTCTGTTTCTTCTTCTTCTGCTTCTCCTGCTTCTCGTTCTGCTTCTCTTCGTCTGCTTCTCTTTCTGCTTCTGCTTCTCCTTCTGCTTCTCCAGATTCTGCTTCTTCTCCTTCTCCTGCTTCTCCTTCTGCTTCAGGTTCTGCTTCTGCTTCTTCGGCTTCTCCTGCTTCTGCTTCTCCTGCTGCTGCTTCTTCTGCTTCTCCTGCTTCTCCTTCTGCTTTTCCTTCTGTTTCTGCTTCTCCTTCTGCTTCTGCTTCTTGTCCTTCTCCTGTTTCTTCTGCTTATGCTTCTCCTGTTTCTGCATCTCCTGCTTCTCCTTCTGTTGCTCTTTATGCTTCTCCTGCTGCTTTTCCTTCTCCTGCTCCTTCTTCTGCTTCTCTTTCTGCTTCTCCTTCTGTTTCTCCTTCTCCTTCTCCTTCTCGTACTTCTACTTTTCCTTCTGCTTCTCCTTCTGCTTCTGCATCTTCTTCTGCTTCTGCATCTCCTTCTGCTTGTGCTTGTCCTTATGCTTCTTCTACTACTTCTGCTTCTCCTTCTCCGTCTGCTACTGCTTCTTCTGCTTTTCCTGCTTCTCCTTCTGCTTCTCCTTCTGTTTCTCCTTCTCCTTCTTGTTCTTCTTCTTTTCCTTCTGCTTCTTCTTTTGCTTCTGCATCTTCTGCTTCTTCTGCTACTGCTTCTGCTTCTTCTGTTTCTTCTGCTTCTCCTGCTTTTGCTTCTCTTTCTGCTTCTGCTTCTCCTTCTGCTTCTCCAGATTCTGCTTCTTCTGCTTCTCCTGCTTCTCCTTCTGCTTCAGGTTCTGCTTCTGCTTCTTTGGCTTATTCTGCTTCTGCTTCTCCTGCTGCTGCTTCTTCTGCTTCTCCTGCTTCTCTTTCTGCTTTTCCTTCTGTTTCTGCTTCTCCTTCTGCTTCTGCTTCTTCTCCTTCTGTTACTTCTGCTTCTGCTTCTCCTGCTTCTGCTTCTCCTGCTTCTCCTTCTGCTTTTCTTTCTGCTTCTCCTTCTCCTTATTCTGCTTCTCCTTCTGCTTCTGCTTCTCCTTCTGCTTCTGCTTCAATTTCTCCTTCTGCTGCTCATTCTGCTTCTACGTCTTCTGTTTCTTCTGCTTCTCCTGCTTCTGCTTCTCCTGCTTCTCCTACTTCTCGTGCTGCTTCTCCTACTGCGTCTCTTTGTGCTTCTGCTTATCCTTTTGCTTCTCCTACTACTAATCCTTCTCTTTCGCCTTCTCCTTCTTCTTCTTCTGCTTCACCTGGTGCTTCTGCTTCTGCTTATTCTACTATTTCTGTTTCTTCTGCTTCTGCTTCAGATTGTGCTTCTTCTGTTTCTCCTTTTGCTTCTGATTCTGCTTCTGCTTCTTCGGCTTCTCCTGTTTCTTCTGCTTCTGCTTCTCCTGCTTCTCTTTCTGCTTCTCCTTCGTCTTCTGCTTCTCCTTCAGCTTCTGCTTCTGCTCTTCTCCTTCTTCTGTTTCTTTTGCTTCTGTTTCTTCTGCTTCTTCTTCTTCTGTTTCTTCTGATTCTACTTCTGCTTCTCCTTCTTCTCCTCTTTCTGCTTCGACTTCTGCTTCTTCTGATTCTCCTGCTTCTCCTTCTTGTTCTCCTTCTGTTTCTGCTTCTCTTTCTGCTTCTCCTTCTCCTTCTGCTGCTCCTTCTACTTCTCCTTCTTCTGCTTCTCCCACTGCTTCTGCTTCTGCTTCTTTTGCTTATTCTTTTTCCTCTGCTTCTGCTTCTCCTGCTTATGCTTCTACTGCTTCTCCTTATGCTTCTCCTTATGCTTCTCCTTATGCTGCTGCTGCTTCTTCTTCTTCCTCTTCTTCTTCTTTTTCTTCTTCTTCTTCTTCTCTTTCTTCTGCTTCTGCTTTTAATGCTTCTTCTGCTTCTACTTCTTCTCTTTCTGCTTCTCATTCTGCTTCTGCTTCTCCTTCTGCTTCTCCTATTGCTTCTGTTGCACTTCCTTATCCTTCTCCTTCTCCTACTTCTGCTTCTCCTTCTGCTTCTGCTTCTTCTGCTTCTCCTGCTTCTCCTTCTGCATCGTTTTCTGCTTCTGCTTCTCCTTCTGCTGCTTCTTCTGCCTCTGCTACTCCTTCTTCTGCTTCTCCTTCTGATTCTCCTTCTACTTCTCTTTCTGCTGCTAATGCTCCTTCTTCTGCTACTCCCTCTGATTCTTCTTCTTATGCTTATTCTTTTTCAACTACTTCTGCTTCTCCTGCTTCTGCTTCTTCTGCTTCTACTTCTCTCCTATGTTTCTCCTTCTCCTTCTTCTCCTTCTCCTTCTCCTTCTTCTTCTTCTTCTACTTCTTCTTCTTCTTACTTCTTCTTCTTCTTCTTCTTCTTCTTCTTCTTCTTCTTCTTCTTCTTCTTCTTCGTCATCTTCTTCATCTTCTTCTTCTTCTTCTTCTTCTTCTAATTCTTCTTCTTCTTCTTCTTCTTCTTCTTCTTCTTCTTCTTCTTCTTCTTCTTCTTCTTCTTCTTCTTCTTCTTCTTCTTCTTCTTCTTCTCTTTCTTCTGCTTCTTCTTTTCCTGCTTCTTCTGCTTCTTCTGCTTCTCTTTCTGCTTCTCATTCTGCTTCTGCTTCTCCTTCTGCTTCTCCTATTGCTTCTGCGGCTCTTCCTTCTCCTTCTCCTACTTCTACTTCTCCTTCTGCTTCTGCTTCTTCTGCTTCTCCTGCTTCTCCTTCTGCATCTTCTTCTGCTTCTGCTTATCCTTCTGCTGCTTCTTCTGCTTCGGTTTCTCCTTCGGCTTCTTCTGCTTCTCCTGATTCTCCTTCTGCTTCTCCTTCTGTTTCTCCTTCTCCTTCTCGT
>NW_012303934.1:0-2994 GCF_000151885.1 Dipodomys ordii
GCAGTGACAAAGGGGGACACAGTGGGGTACTCATCGGTACACAGCGTTGATTGAGCTGGGACAGAGCGGGGACACAGCGGTGACACAGCGGAATTCAGCGGGGGACATTGCGGGGACACAGCGGGACCCAGCGGTGATCCCATCAAGGACATAGCTGGGGGACACAGCGGGACATAGCGGGGGACACAGGGGACACAGGGGGGGACACAGCGGGGGACTCAGTGGACACAGTGGAGACACAGCGGTGACACAGCTGGTTCCAGCAGGACACAGCGGGGGACACAGCGTGACACAGCGGGACACAGCGGGGGACACTGCAGGGACACATTGGGACACAGTAGGACACAGCGTGGGACAAAGCAGGACACAGCGGAGGACACAGCGAGTACACAGCTGGACACAGCGGGGACACAGAGGGGACTCAGCAGGGGACATAGAGGGAAAAAAGCGGGACACCACGGGACACAGTAGGACACAGCGGGACACAGCGGGGACATTGCGGGGACACAATGGGACACAGCGAGGACACAGCGGGACACAGCGAGACACAGGGGGACACAGTGGGGACACAGCAGTAGACACAGCGGGACACAGCGGGGGACACAGCGGGGTACACAGCAGGGACAAAGAAGGACACAGCGGGGGACACAGCGAGGACACAGCGGGACACAGCGGTGACACAGCGGGACACAGCGGGGGACACAGCGAGGACACAGCGGGACACAGCGGTGACACAGCGGGACACAGCTGGGGACACTGGGGGACACAGCGGGACATAGAGGGACACAGCAAGGACACAGCGGGGGACAGTGGGGGACACAGCGGGACACAGCAAGGCACAACGGGGTCACAGCAGTGGACACAGCGGGACACAGCGGGGGACACAGTGGGACACAGCAGGGGACACAGGGGACACAGCGGGGACACAGCGGGGGACACAGAGGGACACAGAGGAGACACAGCGGGGACACAACTGGACCCAGCAGGACACAGCGGGGGACACAGCGGGACACAGCGGGACACAGCGGGGGACACTGCAGGGACACATTGGAACACAGTAGGACACAGCGTGGGACAAAGCAGGACACAGCGGAGGACACAGCGAGTACAAAGCTGGACACAGCGGGGACACAGAGGGGACTCAGCAGGGGACATAGAGGGAAAAAAGCGGGACACCACGGGACACAGTAGGACACAGCGGGACACAGCGGGGACACTGCGGGACACAGCCAGGGGACACAGCGGTGGACAGCGGGGGACAGAGAAGGGACACAGCGGGACACAGAGGGGACACAGCTGGACACAGAAGGGTACACAGCGGGACACAGTGGGGACAGAGCTGGACACAGAGGGACACAGAAGGGACAGAGCGTGACACAGCTGGACACTGAGGGAGACAGAGCGAGGACACAGCCGGACACAGCGAAACACAGCGTGACACAGTGGGGACACAGCATGGGACACAGTGGGACACAGCTGGGGACACAGCGGTACACAGCGGTGGACAAAGCGGGACACAGCGGTGGACACAGCGAGGACACAGCGGGACACAGCGGGACACAGCTTCGATACAGTGGGGACAGAGTGGGCGACAGCGGGGTACACACCTGGGGACACAACGGGGCACATCGGGGGACACAGCAAGTACTCAGCGGAACACAGCGTGGGACACAGTGAGGACACAGGGGGACACAGCAGGACACAGCAGGACACAGCAGGAACACAGCAGTAGACACAGCGGGACACAGCAGGGGACACAGCGGGACACAGCGGGACACAGCGAGGACACAGCGGGACACAGCGTCGATACAGAGGGGAAAAAGTGGGACACAGCGGGGTACACAGCTGGGGACACAACGGGACACAGCGGGGGACACATCGAGGACACAGCAGGACACAGCGGGGACACATCGGGGACACAGCGGGGACTCAGCGGGGGAAACAGCCGGGGAAAAAGCGGGACACCATGGGACACAGTGTGACACAGCAGGACACAGAGGGAACACTGCGTCGACACAGCGGGACAAAGCGGGGGACACAGCGGGACACAGCGGAACACAGCGGGGGACACAGCGGGGGACAGTGGAGACAAAGAGAGGACACAGCGGGACACAGTGCTGACACAGCTGGACACAACGGAGTACACAGCGGGACACAGCGGGCACAAAGTGGGGACAGAGCGGGACACAGCGGGACACAGCTGGACATATAGCGGGGGACACAGCGGGACACAGAGGGGGACACAGTGAGGACACAGTGGGACACAGCGGGGGACACAGCGAGGACACAGAGGTGACACAGCTGGACACAACGAAGTACACAGCGGGACACAGCGGGCACACAGCGGGGACACAGCGGGACACAGCGGGGAACACAGGGAGGACACAGCAGGACCCAGCGGGACACAGCGTCGTTACAGCGGGGACACAGCGGGACACAGCGGAGTACACAGCTGTGGACACAACGGGACACAGTGTGGGCACAGCGGGACACAGCGGGACAGAGTGGGACACAGACGGGATAAAGCGTGAGACACAGCGGGGGACAGAGCGGGAGACAGCGGGGGACACAGCGGGGGACAGTGGAGACAAAGAGAGGACACAGTGGGACACAGCGGTGACACAGCTGGACACAACGGAGTACACAGCGGGACACAGCGTCACAAAGCGGGGACAGAGCGGGACACAGCTGGACACAGCGGGACATAGTGGGGGACACAGCGGGACACAGAGAGGGACACAGTGAGGACACAGTGGGACACAGCGGGGGACAAAGCGAGGACACAGCGGTGACACAGCTGGACACAACGAAGTACACAGCGGGACACAGCGGGCACACAGCGGGGACACAGCGGTACACAGCGGTGAACACAGGGAGGACACAGCATGACTCAGTGGGACACAGCGTCGATACAGCGGGGACACAACGGGACACAGCGGGGTACACAGCTGTGGACACACGGGACACAGTGTGGGCACAGCGGGACACAGCGGG
>NW_012303935.1:0-2994 GCF_000151885.1 Dipodomys ordii
GTTGCTGCAGATGCAGATGGAGAAGCTGAAGTTTAAAGTAGGAGAACGAGAAGGAGAAGGAGAAACAGAAGCTCTAGCAGAAGGAGAATCAGAAGGAGAAGCAGAAGAAGCAGAAGGAGAAGCAGAAGCAGAAGAAGCAGCAGAAGGAGAAGCAGAAGAAGAAGAAGATGTAGAAGGAGAAGCAGGAGGAGCAGAAGAAGCAGAAGCAAAAGGAGAAAGAGAAGGAGAAGAAGGAGAAGCAGAAGTAGAATCAGAAGAAACAGAGGAAGAAGAAGAAGAAGAAGCAAAACAAACAGAAGAAGGAGAAGAGCAGAAGCAGAAGCAGAAAGAAAAGCAGAAGCAAAAGGAGAAGCAGAAAGAGAAGCAGGAGAAGCAGAAGAAGCAGGAGAAGCAGAAGCAGAAGTAACAGGAAAAGCCGAAGAAGCAGAAGCAGAATCTAAAGCAGAAGGAGAAACAGAAGAAGCACAATCTGAAGCAGAATCAGAAGAAACAGAAATAGTAGAATAAGCAGAAGCAAAAGCAGCAAGAGAAGCAGAAGAAGAAGACGGAGAATTCGAAAGAGAAGGATTAGGAATAGGAGAAGCAAAAGGATAATCAGAAGCAGAAAGAGACGCAGAAGGAGAAGCAGCACGAGAATTAGGAGAAGCAGGAGAAGCAGAAGCAGGAGAAGCAGAAGAAACAGAAGACTCAGAAGCAGAATGAGAAGCAGAAGTAGAAATTGAAGCAGAAGCAGAAGCAGAAGGAGAAGCAGAAGGACAAGCAGAAGCGGAATGAGAAGCAGAAAGAGAAGCAGGAGAAGCACAGGATGCAGAAGCAGGAGAAGCTGAAAGAGAAGAAGTAGAAGAAGCAGAAACTGAAGCAGAAGGAGAAGCAGAAGCAGAAGGAGAACAGCAGAACAAGTAGAACCAGAAATTCAGGCAGGAGAAACAGAAGAAGCAGAAGCAGAAGCAGAAAGAGAAGCAAAAAGAGAAGCAGAAAGAGAAGTAGAAGAAGCAGCAGAAGGAGAAGCAGTGGAAGAAGCAGAAAAACAAGCAGGAGAAGTAGAAGCAGAAAGAGAAGTAGAAGCAGAAGAATCAGAAGAAGCAGAAGCAGAAGAAGAAGCAGTAGAAGCATAAGAAGCAGGAGCAGGAGAAGCAGAAGCAGAAGAAATAAAGAAGCATAAGATGCAGAAGCCGAAGTAGAGGGATAAACAGAAGGAGGAGAAGGAGCAGCAGAAGGTGAAGCAGAAGGAGATGCAGAAGGAGAAAGAGAAGCAGAAACAGAGGGAGGAGGAGAAGGAGAAGTTGGAGAATCAGAAGAAGCAGAAGCAGAAAGAGAAGCAGAAGAAGGAGAAGCAGAAGCAGAAGCAGAAGGACAAGCAGGAGAAGCAGAAGAAGTGATAGCGGGAGAAGCAGCAGCACTAGAAGAAACAGAAGAAGGAGAAGGAGCAGAAGGAGAAGCAGAAGCAGAAGGAGAAGCAGAAAGAGGAGCAGAAGAAGCAGTAGCAGGAGAAGCAGAAGCAGAAGAAACAGAAGAAGCCCAAGAAGCAGAAGGAGAACCTGAAGCAGAAGGGGAAGCAGAAGCAGCAGAAGCTGGAAAAGAAGAAGCAGAAGAAATAGAACAAGCAGAAGAAGCAGTAGCAGAAGCAGAACGAGAAGAAGAAGAAGAAGAAGGAGAAAGAGAAAGAGTAGGAGTAGGAGGAGCAGAAGCATAATTAGAAGCAGAAAGATAAGCAGAAGGAGAAACAGAAGAAGCAGAAACAGGAGAAGCAGAAGCAGAATAAGAAGCACAAGAAGGAGAAATTGAAGGAGAAGGAGAAGGAGACGGAGAAGCAGAAAGAGAAGTAGGAGAAGCAGAAGAAGAAGAAGCAGGAGAAGCAGAAGCAGAAGAAACAGAAGAAGGAGAAGAGCAGAAGCAGAAGCAGAAGGAGAAGCAGAAGCAGAAGGAGAAGCAGAAGCTGAAGCTGAAGCAGAAGAAGAAGAAACAGAAAAAGCAGAAGAAGCAGAAGAGGAAGCAGCAGGAGAAGCACAAGAAGAAGACGGAGAAGGAGAACGAGAAGTATTAGGAGTAGGAGAAACAGAAGGATAAGCAGAAGCAGAAAGAGAAGGAGAATGAGAAGGAGAAGCAGAAGAAGCATAAGCAGGAGAAGCAGAAGCAGAATGAAAAGCAGAAGAAGGAGAAATTGAAACAGAAGAAGATGCAGAATAAGAAGCAGAAGCAGAAGGAGAAGCAGAAGAAGGAGAAGGATAAGCATAAAGAGAAACAGAAGGAGAAGCAGGAGAAGCAGAAGCAGAAGAAGGAGAAGAAGCAGAAGCAGAAAGAGAAGTAGAAACAGAAGGAGAAGCAGAAATAGAAGCAGAAGAACCCGAAGAAGCAGAAGCAGAACCTGAAGCACAAGGAGAAGCAGGAGAAGCAGAAGAAGCAGAATCTGGAGAAGAAGAAGGAGAACCAGAAGGAGAAGCAGAAGCAGAAAGAGAAGCAAAAGCAGAAGGAGAAGCAGAAGGAGAAACAGAAAAAACAGAAGCAGAAGCAGTAGCAGAAGAAGCTGAAGATGCAGAAGCAGAAAGAGAAGCAGAAGGAATAGCAGAAGAACGAGAAGGAGAAGGAGAAACAGAAGGAGAAGCAGAAAGAGAATCAGGAAAAGCAGAAGAAGCAGAAGCAGACGGAGAAGCAGAAGGAGGATAAGGAGAAGCAGAAGCAGAAAAGAAGCAGAAGCAGAAGGACAAGCACAAGCAGAAGGAGTTGCAGAAGGAGAAGCAGGAGAAGCAGAAGAAGCAGAAGCAGAAGGAGAAGAAGAAGGAGAAGAAGCAGAATCAGAAGAAGCAGAAGCAGAAGTAGAAAGAGAAGCCGACGAAGAGAAGCAGAACGAGAAGCAGGAGAAGCAGAAGAAGCAGAAGCGGGAGAAGCAGAAGAAGAAGAAACAGAAGAAGGAGAAGGAGCAGAAGCAGAAGGAGAAGCAGAAGCAGAAGGAGAAGCAGAAAGAGAAGCCGGAAAAGCAGAAGAATCAGAAGCAGG
>NW_012303936.1:0-2994 GCF_000151885.1 Dipodomys ordii
CTATGTACCCTGCTGTGTCACGCTGTGTCCCCGCTGTATCGACGCTGTGTCCCGCTGGGTCCCGCTGTGTACTCTCTGTGTTCCACACTGTGTCCCGCTGTGTCCCCCGCTGTGTCCCGCTGTGTCCCGCTGTGTCCCCGCTGTGTCCCCCCTGTGTCCCGCTGTGTCCCCCGCTGTGTCCTGCTGGGTCCCGCTGTGTCCCTCGCTGTGTCCCGCTGTGTCCCCGCATGTTCACCGCTGTTTCACGCTGTGTCCTGCTGTGTTCCGTGGTGTCCCTGCTGAGTCCCCCCTGTGTCCCGCTGTGTCCCCCGCTGTGTCCCCCGCTGTGTCCCGCTGTGTCCCTCTGTGTCTCCTGCTGTGTCCCCAGCTCTGTCCCTCTGTGTCCACCGCTGTGTCCCTGCTGCGTCCCCCGCTGTGTCCCGCTTTGTCCCCCCTTTTTCCCCCACTGTGTCCCGCTGTGTCCCCTGCTGTGTCCCCGCTGTGTCACACTGTGTTCCACTGGGTCCGGATGTGTCCTGGCTGTGTCTCCCACAGTGTTCCGCTGTGTCCTTGTTGTGTCCCCCGCTGTGTCCCGGTGATTTCCCCGCTGTGTCCCGCTGTGTCCCCGCTGTGTGTCCTCTATGTCCCGCTGTGTACCCAGCTGTGTCCAGCTGTGTCACCGCTGTGTTCCGCTGTGTCCCCTCTCTGTCCCCCGCTATCCCCTCCTGTGTCCAATGCTGTCTCCCGCTGTGTCCCGCTGTGTCCCCCATTTTGTCCCGCTGTGTCCCCGCAGTGTCGCCGCTGTGTCCCGATGTGACACACTGTGACCCGTGGTGTCCCGCTTTGTCCCCCACTCTGTCCCCCGCTGTGTCCCGCTGTGTCCCCCTCTGTGTCCCGCTGTGTCCTGCTGTGTCCCCCCTGTGTCCCGCTGTATCCCGCTGTATTCCGTGGTGTCCCGTTTGTCCCCCGCTGTGTCCCCCGCTGAGTCCCCGCTTTGTCCTCGCTGTGACCCGCTGTGTCCCGCTGTGTCCCGCTATGTCCCCCACTGTGTCCCGTTGTGTCCCCAGCTATGTACCCTGCTGTGTCACGCTGTGTCCCCGCTGTATCGACGCTGTGTCCCGCTGGGTCCCGCTGTGTACTCTCTGTGTTCCACACTGTGTCCCACTGTGTCCCCCGCAGTGTCCCTCGCTGTTTCCCGCTGTGTCCCCCCTGTGTCCCCTGCTGTGTCCCGCTCTGTCCCTCTGTGTCCCCTGCTGTGTCCCCTGCTCTGTCCCACTGTGTCACCCGCTGTGTCCCTGCTGTGTCCCCGCTGTGTCCCGCTGTGTCCCCCGCTGATTCCCGCTGTGTACCAGATGTGTCCCGCTGTGTCCTCGCTGTGTCCCCTGCTGTGTCCCCTTTGTCCCCCATGTGTCCCCTGCTGTGTCCCGCTGTGTCCCCCGCTGTGTCCCGCTCTGTCCCCTGCTGTGTCCCCGCTGTGTCCCGCTGTGTCCTGCTGTGTCCCGCTGTGACCGTGTTGAGTCCCGCTATATCCCCGCTGTGTCCCGCTTTGTCATCGCTGTGTCCCCTGCTGTGTCCCGCTGTGTCCCGCTGTGTCCCCCGCTGTGTCCCCTGTCTCCCCCCTGTGTCCCGCTGTGTCACCTGCTGTGTCCCTGCTGTGTCCCGCTGCGTTCCGCTGTGTCACGCTGTGTCCTCGCTGTGTCTCCCGCAGAGTCCCGCAGTGTCCTCGCTGTGTCCCTCACTGTGTCCTGCTTTGTCCACTGCTGTGTCCCGCTGTGTACCCCTCTGTGTCCCCCGCTGTGTCCCCCGCTGTGTCCCACTGTGTCCCGCTTTGTCCCCCGCTGTGTCCCTGCTGTGCTCCGCTGTGTACCGCTGTGTCTCGCTGTGTACTGCTGTGTCCCCCACTGAGTCCTGCTGTGTCCCCGCTGTGTCCCAATGTGTCCTCGCTGTGTCTCCCGCTGTGTCCCGCTGTGTCCCCCCTGTGTCCCCCACTGTGTCCCGCTGGCTCCCTCTGTGTCCCCTGCTGTGTACCCTGCTCTGTCCCACTTTGTCCCCCGCTGTGTCCCGCTTTGTCATCGCTGTGTCCCCCGCTGTGTCCCGCTCTGTCCCACTGTTTCCTGTTGTGTCCCGCTATGTCCCCCACTGTGTCCCGTTGTGTCCCCAGCTGTGTACCCCGCTGTGTCCCGCTGTGTCCCCGCTCTATCGATGCTGTGTCCCTCGCCGTTTCCTGCTGTGTCCCCCGCAGTGTCCTGCTGTGTCCTCCCTGTGGCCCCGCTGTGTCCCGCTGTGTCCCCGGTTGTGTCCCGCTGGGTCCCCTGCTGTGTCACTGCTATTTCCCGCTGTGTTCCACTGTGTCCCGCTGTGTCCTTGCTGTGTCTCCCGCAGTGTCCCGCAGTGTCCTCGCTGTGTCCCCCGCTGTGTCCTGCTTTGTCCACTGCTGTGTCCTGCTGTGTACCCCTCTGTGTCACCCGCTCTGTCCTTGCTGTGACCCTCTGTGTACCGCTGTGTCCCGCTGTGTACTGCTGTGTCCCCCGCTGAGTCCCGCTGTGTCCCCGCTGTGTCCCAATGTGTCCTCGCTGTGTCCCCCCCTGTGTCCCGCTGTGTCCCCCCTGTATCCCCCGCTGTGTTTCACGCTTTATCCAGTCTGTGTCCCACTCTGTCCCGCTGTGTCCCGCTGTGCCCACACTGTGTCCCGTTGTGTCCACAGCTGTGTACCTCGCTGTGTCCCGCTGTGTCCCCGCTGTATCGACGCTGTGTCCCACTGGGTCATGCTGTGTCCTCCCTGTGTTCCCCGCTGTGTCCCGCTGTGTCCCCGCTGTGTGCCCGCTGTGTCCCGCTGTGTACTTCATTGTGTCCAGCTGTGTCACCGCTGTGTCTCGCTGTGTCCCCCCGCTGTGTCCCAATGTGTCCTCACTGTGTCCCCCTCTGTGTCCGTTGTGTCCCCCGCTAGTCCCGCTGTGTTCAGCTGTGTCCGCTCTGTCCCCGCTTATATGCCCGCTGTGTCCCGCTGTGTACTCC
>NW_012303937.1:0-2993 GCF_000151885.1 Dipodomys ordii
TCTGCTCCTTCTCCTTCTTCTGTTTCTTCATCTTCATCTGCTTTTCCCGCATCTGCTTCTTCTGCTTCTCCTTCCTTTCCTCTGCTTCTGCTTCTCCTTCTCCTTCTACTGCTTCTCTTTCTGCTTCTGCTTCTTCTGATTCTCCAACTAATCCTTCTTCTACTCCTTCTGTTTCTGCTTCTCTTTCTGTTTCTGCATCTCCTTCTGCTTCACCTTCTGCTGCTCCTTCTCCTTCTTCTGTTTCTCCCTCTGCTTCTGCTTCTGCTTCTTATGCTTCTTCTTGTTCTTCTGCTTCTGCTTCTCCTGCTTCTGCTTCTTATGCTTCTACTGCTTCTTCTGCTTCTAATTCTCTTTCTATTTCTGCTTCTCCTGCTTGTTTTTCTGCTTCTTCTGCTGCTTCTTCTACGTCTCCTTCTGCTTCTCTTTTTGCTTCTCCTTCTGCTTCTGCTTCTTCTGTTTCTCCTGCCTGAATTTCTGGTTCTACATCTTCTGCTGCTTCTCCTTCTGCTTCTGCTTCTACTTCTGCTTCTGTATCTGCTTCTTCTGCTTCTACTCTTTCGGCTTCTCCTGCTTCTGCTTATTGTGCTTCTCCTGCTTCTTTTTCTGCTTCTCATTCCTCTTCTGCTTCTCCTTCTGCTTCTCCTCCTTCTCCTTCTCCTACTTCTGCTTCTCCTTCAGCTTCTGCTTCTTCTGCTTCTCCTGCTTCTCCTTCTGCATCTCCTTCTGATTGTGCTTGTCCTTATGCTTCTTCTGCTGCTTCTGCTTCTCCTTCTCCTTCTTCTTCTTTTGCTTCTCCTTTTGCTTCTGCTTCTTTTGCTTTTCCTGCTTCTCCTTCTGCTTCTGCTTCTTCTGCTTCTGTGCTTCTCCTTCTGCATCTTTTTCTGCTTCTGTTTCTCCTTCTCCTTCTTCTGCTTCTCCTTCTGCTTCTTCTTCTTGTGCTTTACATGCTTCTCTTTCTGCTTCTCCTTCTGCTTCTCCTTCTGTTTCTCCTTCTCCTTCTTGTTCTTCTGCTTTTCCTTCTGCTTCTCCTTCTGCTTCTGCTACAACGGCTACTGCTTCTATTCTTCTGTTTCTTCTGTTTCTCCTTCTGCTTTTGATTCTCTTTCTGCTTCTGCTTCTCCTTCCGCTTCTCATTCTGCTTCTCCAGATTCTGCTTCTTCTGCTTCTCCTGCTTCTCCTTCTCCTGCTTCTCCTTCTGCTTCGAGTTCTGCTTCTGCTTCTTCAGATTCTTATGCTTCTGATTCTCCTGATTCAGCTTCTTCTGCTTCCCCTCCTTCTCTTTCTGCTACTCCTTCTGCTTCTGCTTCTTGTCCTTCACCTGTTTCTTCTGCTTGTTCTTCTCCTGATTCAGAATTTCCAGCTTCTCCTTCTGCTACTCTTACTGATTCTCCTGCCGCTTTTCCTTGTACTGCTCCATCATCTGCTTCTCTTTCTGCTTATACTCATGTTTCTCCTTCTCCTTCTCCTTCTAATTCTACTACTTTTCCTTCTGCTTCTCCATCAGCTTCTGAATCTTCTGATTATTATGATACTGCCTCTACTACTTCTGTTTCTTCTGTATCACCATCTGCTTTTGCTTCACTATCAGCTTCTGCTTCTCCTTCTGCTTCTCCAGATTCTGCTTCTTCTGCTTCTCCTGCTTCTCCTTCTGCTTCAGGTTCTGCTTCTGCTTTTTCGGCTTCTTCTGCTTCTGCTTCTCCTGCTGCTGCTTCTTCTGCTTCTCCTGCTTCTCTTTCTGTTTTTCCTTCTGTTTCTGCTTCTTCTTCTGCTTCTTCCCCTTCTTCTGTTTCTTCTGCTTCGGCTTCTCCAGCTTCTGCTTCTCCTGCTTCTCGTTCTGCTTCTCTTTCTGCTTCTCTTTCTCCTTCTCCTTGTCCTTCTCCTTCTTCTGCTTCTTCTTCTGCTTCTGCTTCTCCTTCTGCTTCTGCTTCAATTTCTCCTTCTGCTTCTCATTCTGCTTCTGCGCCTTCTGTTTCTTCTACTTCTCCTGCTACTTCTTCTCCTGCTACACCTCTTTCTCGTGCTGCTTCTCCTTCTGCGTCTCTTTCTGGTTCTGCTTATCCTTTTGCTTCTCCTACTCCTAATCCTTCTCTTTCACCTTCTCCTTCTTCTTCTTCTGCTTCTCCTGGTGCTTCTGCTTCTGCTTATTCTACTGTTTCTGTTTCTTATACTTCTGCTTCAGATTGTGCTTCTTCTGTTTCTCCTTCTGCTTCAGATTCTGCTTCTGCTTCTTCGGCTTCTCCTGTTTCTTCTGCTTCTGCTTCTCCTGCTTCTTCAGCTTGTCCTGCTTCTCTTTCTGCTTCTCCTTCTGCTTCTGCTTCTGCTCTTCTCCTTCTTCTGTTTCTTTTGCTTCTGTTTCTTCTCTTCTTCTTCTTCTTCTTCTTCTTCTTCTTCTTCTTCTTCTTCTTCTTCTTCTTCTTCTTCTTCTTCTTCTTCTTCTTCTTCTTCTTCTTCTTCTTCTGTTTCTTCTGATTCTACTTCTGCTTCTCCTTCTTCTCCTTCTCTTTCTGCTTTTTCTGATTTTCCTGCTTCTCCTTCTTGTTCTCCTTCTGGTTCTGCTTCTCTTTCTGCTTCTGCTTCTCCTTCTGCTGCTCCTTCTTCTTCTGGTTCTCTCACTGCTTCTGCTTCTGCTTCTTTTGGTTATTCTTTTTCTTCTGCTTCAGCTTCTCCTGCTTCTGCTTCTTCTGCTTCTACTGCTTCTCCTTATACTTCTCCTTATGCTTCTCCTTATGCTTCTCCTTATGCTGCTTCTTCTTCTTCTTCTTTGTCGTCTTCTTCTTCTTCTCTTTCTTCTGCTTCTGCTTTTCCTGCCTCTTCTGCTTCTACTGCTTCTCTTTCTGCGTCTTGTCCTTCTCCTGTTTCTTCTCCTTCTGCTTCTCCTGCTTCTGCTTCTTCTGCTTTTCCTGCTTCTCTTTCTGCGTCTCTTCTTCTGCTTCTCTTTTCTACTTCTGCTTCTGCTGCTTCGGATTCTGCGTCTTCTACTTCTTCTCTCCTTC
>NW_012303938.1:0-1474 GCF_000151885.1 Dipodomys ordii
ATTGTTGGTTGCATGAATAAAATACTTATCAGGGTATGACTATTTTCTTCATTTCCTACTTTTACAATGAGTTTACACTTTAAATTTTATTTGCTTATCTACTTTTTATTTTTTAAAGAGATAAGGTCTTGCTATTTTGCCCAGGCTGGAATGCAGTGGTTATTCATGTGTGTGATTTTATTCCAGATACTTAGCTAGGATACCTGGCTGGCATTGTTGTATAACCTTGAACTTCTGGGCTCAGATGACTCAGGAAGTCTTCCTGATTTAACTTCTCAAATAGCCAAGACTACAGGTGTAGCACACCTGGATCTAGTCTCTTGAGTGTTTATTATGTTTTTTTTTGTCAGTTTGGGCTTGGACTTAGGGCCTGGGTGTGGTCCCTGAGGTTTTTTTTTTTTTTTTTTTTTGGTCCATCATGGGACTTGAACTCTGGGCCTGGGCGCTGTCCCTGTGCTCTTCAGCTCAAGGCAAGCGCTCTACCGCTTGAGCCACAGCACCACTTCCAGTTTTCTAGTGATTTATTGGAGCTAAGAGTCTCTTGGAGTTTCCTGCCCGGGCTGGCTTTGAACCATGATCCTCAGACCTCAGCCTCCTGAGTAGCTAGGATTACAGGCATGAGCCACTGGTGCCCAGCCTGAGGTTTTTTTAGTTTTTTGTTTGTTTTTGCTCAAGGCTAGTGCTCTCCCATTTTGAGCCACTGCTCCACTTCCAGTTTTCTGTTGGCTAATTGAAAATAAAAGTCTCATGGACTTTCCTGCCCAGGCTGGCTTCACTGTGATACTCAGATCTCATCCTCCTGTGTAGCTATGATTACAGGCATGAGCCACTAACCCCAGCTGCCTTATTTATTTTTAATTAGAAATGGAAGTGGACTTGATCAAATGGTCATCTCTGTGTCTCTCATTTAAATCATGGAACTCTGCCACAATGGATTAAATATGGTTCAGAATACTCTTCAAGACCATAGGATTGTGTGGCTGCCATGTTGATGGAATAAATGGAGTAAAATTGAACAGCAACAGGCTAAGCATTCCCAGAGTAGGGCTGTGATAGCCAATGGGCCTCTACTTCAACTGCTGTTTGCTGCCTTCTGGTGGTTGTTTGCTGCTATGACTGGATATTTTTACCCACAGGGCTCAGACTTCTAGGAAAAGAGCAGCAAACCAGAAATTACCTAGATTACATGGTGCTATCTCTGCCAACCAATCTAAGGAGATTGGCCTGGAAGGAAACTGGGAATAGAAGGATTCCTTTTTGACCCCCCTGTCCCTTGAGTCTGAGTTTCTTCCCAGTCTGCCTTATTCTCCACATTCTCTTCACTCAGAAATTCAGACATCTACCCAGCATCTGTTGGAGACTTTGGGCTAGACATAGATGCAAACAAATTGCTAATTACATCATCAGTGTTTTTAAAATTTTCATCTGATCTTGTCGAGTGCTTACTGTATACCAATACTTAGCTATGTTCTTC
>NW_012303939.1:0-2993 GCF_000151885.1 Dipodomys ordii
CTGCATCTCTTTCTGCTTCTGCATCTCCTTCTGCTTCACCTTCTGCTGCTCCTTCTTCTGTTTCTCCCTCTGCTTCTGCTTCTGCTTCTTATGCTTCTTCTTTCTCTTCTGATTCTGCTTCTCCTGCTTCTGCTTCCATGCTTCTACTGCTTCTTCTGCTGCTTCTCCTTCTTCTGCTTCTACTTCTCTATTTCTGCTTTTCCTGCTTGTTTTTCTGCTTCTTCTGCTGCTTCTCCTTCTGCTGCTTCTTCTACTTCTCCTTCTTCTTCTCTTTTTGCTTCTCCTTCTGCTTCTGCTTCTTCTGTTTCTCCTGCCTGAATTTCTGGTTCTACTTCTTCTGCTGCTTCTCTTTCTGTTTCTGCTTATACTTCTACTTCTGTTTCTGCTTCTTCTCTTTCGGCTTCTCTTGCTTCTGCTTCTTGTGCTTCTCCTGCTTCTCTTTCTGCTTCTCATTCCGCTTCTGCTGCTCTTTCTGCTTCTGATTCTCCTCCTTCTCCTTCTCCTACTTCTGCTTCTCCTTTAGCTTCTGCTTCTTCTGCTTCTCCTGCTTCTCCTTCTGCATCTCATTCTGCTTGTGCTTGTCCTTATGCATCTTCTTCTGCTTCTGCTTCTCCTTCTCCTACTTTTGCTTCTTCTTTTGCTTCTGCTTCTTCTGCTTTTCCTGCTTCTCCTTCTGCTTCTGCTTCTTCTGCTTCTCCTTCTGCATCTTATTCTGCTTCTGCTTCTCCTTCTCCTTCTTCTGCTTCTCCTTCTGATTCTCCTTCTGCTTCTTTTTCTTCTGCTTTACATGCTTCTCTTTCTGCTTCTCCTTCTGCTTCTCCTTCTGTTTCTCCTTCTCCTTCTTGTTCTTCTGCTTTTTCTTCTGCTTCTCCTTCTGCTTCTGCTACAACGGCTACTGCTTCTACTTCTTTTGTTTCTTCTGCTTCTCCTTCTGCTTTTGATTCTCTTTCTGCTTCTGCTTCTCCTTCAGTTTGTCATTCTGCTTCTCCAGATTCTGCTTCTTCTGCTTCTCCTGCTTCTCCTTCTGCTTCAGGTTCTGCTTCTGCTTCTTCGGATTCTTATGCTTCTGCTTCTCCTGCTTCTGCTTCTTCTGCTTCCCCTCCTTCTCTTTCTGCTTCTCCTTCTGTTTCTGCTTCTCCTTCTGCTTCTGCTTCCTGTCCTTCTCATGTTTCTTCTGCTTCTGCATCTCCTGTTTCTGCATCTCCTGCTTCTCCTTCTGCTGCTCTTTCTGCTTCTCCTGCTGCTTTTCCTTCTTCTGATCCTTCTTCTGCTTCTCTTTCTGCTTCTACTGTTTCTCCTTCTCCTTCTCCTTCTCGTTCTTCTGCTTTTCCTTCTGCTTCTGCATCTTCTGCTTCTTCTGCTACTTCCTCTGCTTCTTCTGTTTTTTCTGCTTCTCCTTCTGCTTTTGCTTCTCTTTCTGCTTCTGCTTCTCCTTCTGCTTCTCCGGATTCTGCTTCTTCTGCTTCTCCTGCTTCTCCTTCTGCTTCAGGTTCTGCTTCTGCTTCTTGGACTTCTTCTACTTCTGCTTCTCCTGCTGATGCTTCTTCTGCTTCTCCTGCTTCTCTTTCTGCTTTTCCTTCTGTTTCTGCTTCTCCTTGTGCTTTCTGCTTCTTCTCCATCTTATGTTTCTCCTTCTTCTGTTACTTCTGCTTCTGCTTCTCCTGCTTCTGCTTCTCCTGCTTCTCGTTCTGCTTCCCTTTCGGCTTCTCCTTCTCCTTGTTCTGCGTCTCCTTCTGCTTCTTCTTCTGCTTCTGCTTCTGCTTCAATTTCTCCTTCTGCTTCTGCGTCTTCTGTTTCTTCTGCTTCTCCTGCTTCTGCTTCTCCTGCTACTCCTACTTCTCGTGCTGCTTCTCCTTCTGCGTCTCTTTCTGCTTCTGCTTATCCTTTTGCTTCTCCTACTCCTAATCCTTCTCTTTCGCCTTCTCCGTCTTCTTCTTCTGCTTCTCCTGCTGCTTCTGATTCTGCTTATTCTACTATTTCTGTTTCTTCTGCTTCGGCTTCAGATTATGCTTCTTCTGTTTCTCCTTCTTCAGATTCTGCTTCTGCTTCTTCGGCTTCGCCTGTTTCTTCTGCTTCTGCTTCTCCTGCTTCTTCTGCTTCTCCTGCTTCTCTTTCTGCTTCTCCTTCTCCTTCTGCTTCTCCTTCTGCTTCTTCTTCTGCTCTTCTCCTTCTTCTATTTCTTTTGCTACTTCTTCTTCTGTTTCTTCTGATTCTATTTCTGCTTCTCCTTCTTCTCCTTTTTCTGCTTCTACTTCTACTTCTACTGATTCTCCTGTTTCTCGTTCTTCTTCTCCTTCTGTTTCTGCTTCTTTTCTGCTTCAACTTCTCCTTCTGCTACTCCTTCTCTTTCTTCTGCTTCTCCCACTGCTTCTGCTTCTGCTTCTTTTGCTTATTCTTTTTCTTCTGCTTCTGCTTCTCCTGCTTCTGCTTCTTCTGCTTCTACTGCTTCTCCTCATGCTTCTTCTTCTTCTTCTTCTTCTTCTTCTTCTTCTTCTTCTTCTTCTTGTTCTTCTTCTTCTTCTTCTTTGTCTTCTTCTTCTTCTTCTTCTTCTTCTTCTTCTTCTTCTTCTTCTTCTTCTTCTTCTTCTTCTTCTTCTTCTGCTTCTTCTTCTTCTTCTTCTTCTTCTGCTTCTGCTTCTTCTTCTTCGTTCTTCTGCTTCTGCTTTTCCTGCTTCTTCTGCTTCTAATGCTTCTCTTTCTGCTTCTCATTCTGCTTCTGCTTCTCCATCTGCTTCTCCTATTGCTTCTGCTGCCCTTCCTTCTCCTTCTTCTTCTCCTACTTCTGCTTCTCCTTCTGCTTCTGCTTCTTCTGCTTCTCCTGCTTCTCTTTCTGCATCTTCTTCTGCTTCTCCTTCTGCTACTTCTTCTGCTTCTTCTTCTCCTTCTTCTGCTTCTCCTTCTGATTCTCCTTCTGCTTCTCCTTCTGCTGCTCCTACTTCTTCTTCCTCTAAATATCTGCTTCTTATGCTTATTCCTTTCTTCTGCATCTGCTT
>NW_012303940.1:0-2993 GCF_000151885.1 Dipodomys ordii
ACAGATTTACACAGCTGGATTAGTAGCATTGACTCATCGGGGTACTAAGCGAGGTCTACAGTGGGTGGTATAGCTGGTCTCATGGGAACACGGGGGTCACTATAGGTTGACACAGTGGGGATACAGCATGACACAGTGGGGTATTTTGCAGGACACATCGTGACACAGCGGGGACACAGAGGGAGACATAGTGGAACACTGCGTGACTCATCGGGGGGGTCATCTGGTTTCATCGGGACATAGCGGGGAAATAGTGGGTCACAGCGAGGGACATTTTGGGGACACAACGGGACACAGCGGGGGACACAGAGGTGGACACAGCGGGGACACAGCAGGACACAGCGGGGGACACAGCGGGACACAGCTGGACACAGCGGGACACAGCTGGACACAGCGAGGGACAAAGTGGGGACACAGCGGGGGAAACTGCGGGGGACACAGCGGGACACAGAGGGACACAGCCATTACACAGCATTGACACATCGGGAGACACAGCGAGGACACAGCGGGGGACACAGCGGGGACATAGCTGGACACAGCGTGGACACAGCGGGTGACACAGCGGGACACAGCGGGACAAAGCAGGGATACACCTGGACACAGCGGGGACACAGAGGAGACACAGCGGGACACAGCGGGACACAGTGGGGGACACAGTGGGGGACAGAGGGGACACATCGGGGGACATAGCAGGACACAGCAAGGATAAAACGGGACATAGCGGGGACACAGCGGTGGACAAAGAAGGGCCACAGCGGGACATAGTGCGGGACACAACAGGACACAGCGGGACGCAGCGGGTGACACAGCGGGGACACAGCTGGACAGAGCACGGTACACAGGGGCACACACCGGGGACACAGCGAAGACACAGAGGGACACAGTGGTACACAACGGGACACAGCAGGACACTGCACGAAACAGCAGAACACAGCGGAGGACACAGCGGGACACAGCACGAGACACAGTGGAGGACACAGTGTTATACAGTGGAGGACACAGCAAAGATACAGCGGGAAACAGTCTGACACAGTGGGGACACAGCGGGGACACAGCAGGGGACACAGCGGGTACACAGTGAGGACACACCGGGACAAAGAGGGACACAGCGGGAAACAGCGGGAAACAGCGGGACACAGCGGGACACAGCAGGACACAGCGGGGGACACAGCGGGGGACACCGCGGGGACACAGCGGGGGACACAGCAGGACACAGCGGGGGACACAGCGGGACACAGCGGGACACAGAGGGGTCAAAGCTGGACAGAGCGCGGTACACAGGAGGACACAGCGGGGACACAGCGAGAACACAGCGGTACTCAGAGGGACACAGTGAGGACACAGCTGGACACAGCGGGGTAAACAACGGGACATAGCGAGGACACAGCTGGACACAGAGGGGTACACAACGGGACTCAGCGGGGAAACAGCAAGGACACAGAGGGACACAGCGTGACACAGCAGGAAACAGCGGGACACAGCGGGGGACACAGCGGGACACAGCGCGAGACACAGCGGAGGACACAGCGGGACACAGCGGAGGACACAGCGAGGACACAGCGGGACACAGTCTGACACAGCGGGGACACAGTGGGGACACAGCCGGGACACAGCGAGGACACAACGGGACACAGAGGGACACAGCGGGAAACAGCGGGACACAGCGGGACATAGCAGGACACAGCGGGTGACACAGCGGGACACACCGGAGGACACAGTGGGGGACACAGCGGGACACAGCAGAGGACACAGCGGGGAAACAGCGGGACACAGCGGGGGACACAGCAGGGAACACAGCGGGGGACACAACGGGGACAGAGCGGGGACACAGCTGGACACAGAGGGACATAGGGGGACACAGTGGGGACACAGCGGGACACAGTGCGGACACAGAGGGACACAACGTGGGACACAGCGGGGACACAGTGGGACAAAACGGGAACACAGGGAGGGACACAGAGGGACACAGCGGGGAAACAGAGGGAGACAGCGGGGACACAGCGAGGACACAACAGGACACAGCGGGACACAGCGGGACACAGCAGGACACAGCGAAACACAGCGGGGGACAACGGGGACACAGCGGGACACAGCGGGGAATAGAGCGAGGACACAGCGGGACACAGCGTGGATACAATGGGACACAACAGGACACAGCGGGGTGCACAGCGGGACACAGCGGGGTGCACAGCAGGACACAGCCAGGACACAGCGGGGACACAGCTGTGGACACAGAGGGACACAGAGGGAGACACAGCGGGACAGAGTGGGGGACACAGCGGGACACAGCAGGGGACACAGCGGGACACAGCTGGGGACACAGTGGGGGACAGCGGCGACACAGTGGGACACAGCGGGACATAGCGGGGGACACAACGGGGACACAGCGGGGACACAGCGAGACACAGCGAGGACACAGCGGGACACAGCGGGACATAGCGGGGACACAGCGGGGACACAGCGGGGATAGAGCGGGGGACTCAGCGGGGGACAGAGCGGTGGACACAGCTGGACACAGAGGGACACAGCAAGGACACAGCGGGACACAGCTGGGGACAAGCGAGGACACAGCGGGATTGAGAGGGAAACAGTGGGGACACAGTGGGGACACAGCGGGGGAAAGCAGGGACACACTGGGGGGACAACGGGGACAAAGCGGGACACAGCGGGGGACACAGCGGGACACAGCAGGGGACAAGCGAGGGCACAGCAGGACACAGTTTGATACAGTGGGGACACAGCGGGGACACAGCAGGGAGACAGTTTGACAGAGCAGGGAAACAGCAGGGGACACAGAGGGGACTCAGTGGGACACAGCGGTGGACACAGAGGGGACACAGTGGGACACAGTGGGGACACAGCAGAGGACACAGCTGGACAGAGCAGGGAAACAGCAGGGGACACAGTGGGGACACAGCGGGACACAGCGGGGACACAGAGGGGACACAGCGGGACACATCGGGACACAGCGGTCACAGCGGGACACAGCGGGG
>NW_012303941.1:0-2993 GCF_000151885.1 Dipodomys ordii
TGCATAATAAGCAGTAGCAGAAGAAGAAGCAGTAGTAGCATAAGAAGCAGAAGCAGGAGAAGCAGAAGCAGTAGAAAATGATGAAGCATAAGATGCAGTAGCAGAGTGATTCTCAGATGAAGGAGAAGGAACATCAGAAGGTGAAGCAGAAGCCGATGCAGAAGCAGAAGGAGAAGCAGATGCAGAAGGAGAAGAAGAAGGAGAAGTTGGAGAATCAGAAGAAGCACAAGAAGAAGCAGAAAGTGTAGCAGAAGAAGGAGAAGGAGAAGCAGAACGAGAAGGACAAGCAGGAGAAGCAGAAGAAGCAGAAGCGGGAGAAGCAGAAGCAGAAGAAGAAGAAGAAGAAGAAGAAGAAGAAGAAGAAGAAGAAGAAGAAGAAGAAGAAGAAGAAGAAGAAGAAGAAGAAGAAGAAGAAGAAGAAGAAGAAGAAGAAGAAGAAGAAGAAACAGAAGAAACAGAAGAAGGAGAAGGAGCAGAAGAAGGAGAAGGAGCAGAAGAAGGAGAAGGAGCAGAAGGAAAAGCAGAAGCACAAGGAGAAGCAGAAAGAGAAGCAGAAGAAGCAGAAGGAGCAGTAGCAGGAGAAGCAGAAGCAGAAGAAACAGAAGAAGCCCAAGAAGCAGAACTAGAACCTGAAGCAGAAGGAGAAGCAGAAGCAGCAGAAGCTGGAAAAGTAGAAGCAGAAGAAACAGAACAAGCAGAAGAAGCAGAAGAAGAACGAGAAGCAGAAGAAGAGCAAGGAGAAAGAGAAGGATTAGGAGTAGGAGAAACAGAAGGATAAGCAGAAGCAGAAAGAGAAGGAGAATGAGAAGGAGAAGCAGAAGAAGCAGAAGAAGCAGAAGCAGGAGAAGCAGAAGCAGAATGAAAAGCAGAAGAAGGAGAAATTGAAACAGAAGATGCAGAAGAAGAAGCAGAAGCAGTAGTAGAAGCAGAAGAAGGAGAAGCAGAAGGAGAAGCATAAAGAGAAACAGAAGGAGAAGCAGGAGAAGCAGAAGCAGGAGAAGCAGAATCAGAAGAAATAGAAGAAGGAGAAGAAGCAGAAGCAGAAAGAGAAGCAGAAACAGAAGGAGAAGCAAAAATAGAAGCAGAAGAAGCCGAAGAAGCAAAAGCAGAACCTAAAGCAGAAGGAGAAGCAGAAGAAGCAGAATCTGGAGAAGAAGAAGGAGAACCAGAAGGAGAAGCAGAAGCAGAAAAAGAAGCAAAAGCAGAAGGAGAAGCAGAAGAAGAAGAGGAGAAGGAGAAAGAGAAGATTAGGAGTAGGAGAAACAGATGGATAAGCAGAAGCAGAAAGAGAAGCAGAAGGAGAAGCAGGAGAAGCAGAAGAAGCAGAAGCAGGAGAAGCAGAAGCAGAATGAAAAGCAGAAGAAGGAGAAATTGAAACAGAAGAAGATACAGAAGGAGAAGCAGAAGCAGAAGTAGAAGCAGAAGAAGGAGAAGCAGAAGGAGAAGCATAAGGAGAAACAGAAGGAGAAGCAGGAGAAGCAGAAGCAGGAGAAGCAGAATCAAAAGAAATAGAAGAAGGATAAGAAGCAGAAGCAGAAAGAGAAGCAGAAACAGAAGGAGAAGCAGAAATAGAAGCAGAAGAAGCAAAAGCAGAACCTGAAGCAGAAGGAGAAGCAGGAGAAGCAGAAGAAGCAGAATCTGGAGAAGAAGGAGAACCAGAAGGAGAAGCAGAAGCAGAAAGAGAAGCAAAAACAGAAGGAGAAGCAGAAAGAGAAACAGAAGAAACAGAAGAAGCAGAAGCAGTAGCAGAAGAAACTGAAGATGCAGAAGCAGATAGAGAAGCAGAAGGAATAGCAGAATAACGACAAGGAGAAACAGAAGGAGAAGAAGAATGAGAAGCAGTAGGAGAAGCAGGAAAAACAGAAGAAGCAGAAACAGACGGAGAAGCAGAAGAAGGAGAAGCAGAAGCAGAAGAAGAAGCAGAAGGAAAAGCACAAGCAGAAATAGATGCAGAAGGAGTAGCAGGAGAAGCAGAAGAAGCAGAAGCAGAAGGAGAAGAAGCAGAAGCAGGAGAAGCAGAAGGAGAAGTAGAAAGAGAAGTCGACGAAGAGAAGCAGAACGAGAAGCAGGAGAAGCAGAAGAAGCAGAGCGGGAGAAGCAGAAGAAGAAGAAACAGAAGAAATAGAAGGAGCAGAAGCAGAAGGAGGAGCAGAAGCAGATGGAGAAGCAGAAAGAGAAGCAGGAAAAGCAGAAGAAGCAGAAGCAGGAGAAGCAGAAGCAGAAGAAACAGGAGAAGGAAAAGAAGCAGAAGCAGAAGGAGAAGCAGAAACAGAAGGAGAAGCAGAAAGAGAAGGAGGGGAAGCAGAAGAAGCAGAAGCAGGAGAACCAGAAGCATAAGAATCAGAAGAAGCAGAAGCAGAACCTGAAGAAGAAGGAGAAGCAGGAGAAGCAGAAGAAGCAGAATCTGGAGAAGCAGAATGAGAAGCTGAAGGAGAAGCAGAAGCAGAAAGAGAATCAAAAGGAGAAGTAGAAGCGGAAGAAACAGAAGAAGCAGAAGCAGTAGCAGTTGCAGCAGAAGCAGAAGGAGAAGAAAAAGTAAAAGCAGAAGAACGAGAAGGAGAAAGAGAAACAGAAGGAGAAGCAGAAGAAGCAGAAGGAGAAGCAGAAGGAGAAACAGAAGCAGAAGAAGAAGCAGAAGGAGAAGAAGAACTAGAAGAAGATGCAGAAGGAGAAGCAGGAGAAGCAGAAGAAGCAGAAGCAGAAGGAGAAGGAGAAGTAGGAGAAGGAGAAGGAAGAGCCACAGAAGCAATAGGAGAAGCAGAAGGAGAAGCAGAAGCAGAATGAGAAGCAGAAAGAGAAGCAGTAGAAGAAGAAGAAGCAGGAAAAGCAGAAGCAGCAGAAAGAGAAGAAGAAGAAGAAGAAGAAGAAGAAGAAGAAGAAGAAGAAGAAGAAGAAGAAGAAGAAGAAGAAGAAGAAGAAGAAGAAGAAGAAGAAGAAGAAGAAGAAGAAGGAGAAGGAGAAGGAGAAGCAGTAGAAGCAGAAGAAGCAGAAGC
>NW_012303942.1:0-2993 GCF_000151885.1 Dipodomys ordii
GGGTCCCGCTGTGTCCCCCGCTGTGTCCCGCTGTGTCCCCGCAGGTTCACCGCTGTTTCACGCTGTGTCCTGCTGTGTTCCGTGGTGTCCCGTTTTGTCCCCCGCTGTGTCCCTCTGTGTCCACTGCTGGGTCCCCGCTGTATCCCGCTGTGTCTCGCTGTGTCCCGCTGTGTCCTCGCTTTGTCCCATGTTGTGTTAAGCTGTGTCCTCCCTGTGTCCCCCGCTGTGTCCCGCTGTATCCCCCGCTGTGCCCCGCAGTGTCCCGCTGTGTCCTGCTGGGTCCCCCGCTGTGTCCCGCTGTGTCCCCCGCTGTGCCCCGCAGTGTCCCGCTGTGTCCCGCTCTGTCCCCCACTTTGTTCCCCGCTGAGTCCTCTATGTGTCACCGCTGTGTCCCGCTGTGTCCTCGCTGTGTCCCCTGTTGTCTCCCACTTTGTCCCACGCTGTGTCCCGCTGTGTCCTCGCTGTGTCCCCCGCTGTGTCCCGCTATGTTCCCGCAGTGTCCCCGCTGTGTCCTGCTGTGTCCCGCTGTGTCCCTGCTGTGTCCCCCGCTGTGTCCCGCTGTGTCCTGCTGTGTCCTTGCTGTGTCCCACGCTGTGTTCCACTGTGTCCCCCGCTGTGTCCCGCGGTGTCCCGCTGTGTCCCCGCTGTGTCCCGCTGTGTCCCCCGCTGTGTCCCGCTGTGTCCCGCTGTGTCCCTGCTGTGACCCTCTCTGTCCCCGCTGTATTGACGCTGTGTCCCGGTGTGTCCCGCTGTGTCCGCGCTGTGTTTCCGGCTGTGTCCCGCTGTGTACCCCTCTGTGTCCCCCGCTGTGTCCCTCTGTGTCCCCTCTCTGTCCCCTGCTGGTCCCCTCCATGTCCCCCGCTGTGACTCGCTGTGTCGCCCGCTTTGTCTCGCTGTGCCCCTGCAGTGTCCCCGCTGTGTCCCACTGTGTCACACTGTGTCCCGTGTTGTCCCGCTGTGTCCCCCGCTGTGACCTCGCAGTGTTTCCCTCTGAGTCCTCGCTGTGTTCCCCGCTGTGTCCCGCTGTGTCCACCGTTGTGTCCACCGCTGTGTCCTCGCTGTGTCCCCCGCTGTGTCCCGCTGTGTCCTCGCTGGGTCCCCTGCTGTGTCCCGCTGTGTCCCCCGCTCTGTCCCGCTGTGTCCGACTGTTTCCCGCTCTGTCCCCGCTGTGTCCCGCTGTGTCCCTCTGTGTCCCCGCTGTGTGTCCGCTGTGTACCCCGCTGTGTCCAGCTGTGTCCTTTTGTGTCACGCTGTTTCCCCGCTGTGTCCCTCTGTGTACCCCGCTGTGTCCAGCTTTGTCCCCGCTGTGTCTCGCTGTGTCCCACGCTCTGTCCCACACTGTGTCCCGCAGTGTCCCGCGCTGTGTCCCGCTGTGTCCCCCGCTGTGTCCCACTGTGTCCCCCGCTGAGTCCCCGCTGTGTCACCGCTGTGTCCTGCTGTTTCCTCACTGTGTCTCCTGCTGTCTCCCTCTCTGTCCCCCGCTGTGTCTCACGCTTTGTCCCCGCTGTGTCCCACTTTGTCCCGCTGTGTCCGGCTGTGCCCCCACTGTGTCCCGTTGTGTCCACAGTGTGTACCACGCTGTGTAACGCTGTGTGCCCGCTGTGTTCTGCTTTGGCCTCACTGTTTTCCCCGCTGTGTACCCCTCTGTGTCCCCCACTGTTTCCCGCTGTGTTCCCCGCTGTGTCCCTTCTGTGTCCCCACTGTGTCCCGCTGTGTCCCGCTGTGTAATGCTGTGTCCACTGCTGAGTCCCACTGTGTCCCCGCTGTGTCCCAATGTGTCCTCGCTCTGTCCCCCGCTGTGTACCGCTGTGTCCTTCCTGTGTCCCCCGCTGTGTCCCTCTGTGTCCCGCTGTGGCCCCCGCTGTGGCCCCCGCTATGTCCCGCTGTGTCCACCGCTGTGTCCCGCTCTGTCCTTGCTGTGTCCCCCACTGTGTGCCGCTGTGTCCTCACTGTGTCCCCCGCTGTGTCCCGCTGTGTCCTTTTGTGTCACGCTGTTTCCCCGCTGTGTCCCTGTAGAGTCCCTCTGTGTACCCCGCTGTGTCCAACTTTGTCCCCGCTGTGTCTCGTTGTGTCCCACGTTCTGTCCCACACTGTGTCCCGCAGTGTCCCCTGCTGTGTCCCGCTGTGTCCCCCGCTGTGTCCCGCTGTGTCCCCCGCTGAGTCCCCACTGTGTCCCCGCTGTGTCCCCGCTGTGTCCTGCTGGGTCACACTGTGTCCTCGCTGTATCCCCCGCTGTGTCCCGTTGTGTCCCCAGCTGTGTACCCCGCTGTGTCCCGCTGTATCGACACTGTGTCCCACTGGGTCCCGCTGTTTCCTTCCTGTGTTCCCTGCTGTGTCCCGCTCTGTCCCGCTGTGTCTCCGCTGTGTGCCCGCTGTGTCCCGCTGTGTACTCCGTTGTGTCCAGCTGTATCACCGCTATATCTCGCTTTGGCCCCTCTCTGTCTCCGCTGTCCCCCGCTATGTCCCCCGCTGTGTCCCGCTGTGTCCCGCTGTGTCCCCCGCTTTGTCCCGCTGAGTCCCCTCTGTGTCGCCGCTGTGTCCCGCTGTGTCCTCGCTGTGTCCCCCGCTGTCTGCCGCTTTGTCCCCGCTGTGTCCCAAGCTGTGTCCCTCTGTGTACCCCGCTGTGTCCCACTATGTTTCCGCAGTGTCCCCGCTGTATACCACTGTGTCCCGCTGTGTCCAGCTGTGCCCCCACTGTGTCCCGTTGTGTCCCCAGCTGTGTACCTCGCTGTGTCCCGCTGTGTCCGCGCTGTATCGATGCTGTGTCCCGCTGTGTCCCGCTGTGTCCTCGCTGTGTCCCACGCTGTGTTCTGCTGTGGCCTCGGTTTTTTCCCCTATGTGTTCCCCTCTGTGTCCCCCGCTGTGTCCCGCTGTGTCCCCCGCTGTGTCCCTGCTGTGTCCCGCTGTGTCCCGCTGTGTACTGCTGTGTCCCCCGCTGAGTCACGATGTGTCCTCGCTCTATCCCCCGCTGTGTACCGCTGTGTCCATCCTGT
>NW_012303943.1:0-2993 GCF_000151885.1 Dipodomys ordii
CCACTCTGTCCCCGCTGTATCGACGCTGGGTCCCGCTGAGTCCCGCTGTGTCCTCGCTGTGTCCACCGCTGTGTACCGCTCTGTCCACCGCTGTGTCCCGCTGTATCCTCCGCTCTGTCCACCTTTGACTACCGCTGTGTCCCGCTATTTCCCCCGCTGTGTCCCGCTGTTTCCCCCGCTGTGTCCCGCTGTGTCCTCGCTGTGTCCCCCTCTGTCTCCCGCTCTGTCCCACCCTGTGTCTCACGCTTTGTCCCCGATGTGTCCCACTGTGTTCCGCTGTGTCCCTCTGTGACCCCACTGTGTCCCGTTGTGTCCACAGCTGTGTACCACGCTGTGTAACGCTGTGTCCCCGCTGTATCGACGCTGTATCCCGCTGTGTCCCGCAATGTCCCCCGCTGTGTCCCCCGCTGTGTCCTCGCTGTGTTCCCCGCTGTGTCCCGCTGTGTCCTCGCTGTGTCCCCCGCTGTGTCCCGCTGTGTCCCCCGCTCTGTCCCGCTGTGTCCCGCTCTGTCCCTGTTGTGACCCGCTGTGTCCTGCTGTGTCCTGGCTGTGTCCCCCGCTGTCTCCCGCTCTGTCCCCCGCTACGTTTCCCGATTTGTCCTCGCTGTGTCCCACTGTGTCCCGCTCTGCCCCAACTGTGTCCCATTGTGTCCACAGATGTGAACCACGCTGTGTAATGCTGTATACCCGCTGTATCGACGCTGTGTCCCGCTGGGTCCCGCTGTGTCCTCGCTGTGTTCCCCGCTGTGTCCCGCAGTGTCCCCCGCTGTGTCCCCCGCTGTTTCCTCGCTGTGTCCCCCACTGTGTCCCGCTGTGTCCTCGCTGGGTCCTCCGCTGTGTCCCGCTGTGTCCCCGGCTGTGTCCCGCTCTGTCCCGCTCTGTCCCGCTCTGTCCCTGCTGTGTCCTGCTGTGTCCTGCTGTGTCCTCGCTGTGTCCCCCGCTGTCTCCCGCTCTGTCCCCCGCTACGTCTCACGATTTGTCCTCGCTGTGTCCCACTGTGTCCTGCTGTGTCCCCACTGTGTCCCGTTGTGTCCACAGATGTGTACCACGCTGTGTAACGCTGTATCCCTGCTGTATCGACGCTGTGTCCCGCTGGGTCCCGCTGTGTCCTCGCTGTGTTCACGGCTGTGTCCCGCAGTGTCCCCCGCTGTGTCCCCCGCTGTGTCCTCGCTGTGTCCCCCGCTGTGTCCCGCTGTGTCCTCGCTGGGTCCTCCGCTGTGTCCCGCTATGTCCCCCGCTGTGTCCCGCTGTGTCCTCGCTGGGTACCCCACTGTGTCCGGCTGTGTCCTCTCTGGGTCCCCTGCTGTGTCCCGCTGTGTCCTCGCTCTGTCCCCCGCTGTGTCCCGCTGTGTTCTCGCTGGGTCCCCCACTGTGTCCCGCTGTGTCCCGCTCTGTCCCTGCTGTGTCCCGCTGTGTCCTGCTGTGTCCTCGATGTGTCCCCCGCTGTCTCCCGCTCTGTCCCCCGCTTTGTCTCACGATTTGTCCTCGCTGTGTCCCACTGTGTCCCGCTGTGTCCCGCTGTGCCCCCACTGTGTCCCGTTATGTCCACATATGTGTACCACGCTGTGTAACGCTGTATCCCCGCTGTATCGACGCTGTGTCCTCGCTGTGTTCCCCGCTGTGTCCCGCTGTGTCCCGCTCTGTCCCTTCTGTGTGCTGCTGTGCCCTGCTGTGTCCTCCCTGTGTCCCCCGCTGTCTCCCGCTCTGTCCCCGCTGTATCTCACGATTTGTCTTCGCTTTGTCCCACTGTGTCCCGCTGTGTCCCGCTGTGCCCCCACTGTGTCCCCTTGTGTCCACAGATGTGTACCACACTGTGTAACGCTGTATCCCCGCTGTATCGACGCTGTGTCCCGCTGGGTCCCGCTGTGTCCTCGCTGTGTTCCCTGCTGTGTCTCGCTGTGTCCCCCGGTGTGTCCCCTGCTGTTTTCCTGTCTGTGTCCCCCGCTGTGTCCTGCTGTGTCCTCGCTGGGCCACCCGCTGTTTCCCGCTGGGTACCCCGCTGTGTCTCGCTGTGTCCCCTGCTGTGTACCCTGCTTTGTCCCGCTGTGTTCCCCGCTGTGTCCCGCTGTGTCCCCCGCTGTGTCCCGCTGTGTCCTCGCTGTGTCACGCTCTGTCTCCCCCTTGTCCCCGCTGTGTCCCGCGCTGTCCCGTGGTGTCCCGCTTTGTCCCCCGCTGTGTCCGCCGCTGAGTCCCCGCTGTGTCCCCGCTGTGTCCCGCTCTGTCCTCCCTGTGTCCCCCGCTGTGTCCCGCTATGTCCCCTGCTGTGTCCCGCTGTGTCTACTGCTGTGTTCCTGCTGTGTCCAGCTGTGTCCGGCTGTGTCCCCCTGTGTCCTCACTGTGTCCCATGCTGTGTTCCGCTGAGTACTTGCTGTGTCCCCCGCTGTGTCCTCGCTGTGTCCCCCGCTGTCTCCCGCTCTGTCCCCCGCTGTGTCTCACGCTTTATCCCGTCTGTGTCCCACTCTGTCCCGCTGTGTCCCGCTGTGTCCACCACTGTGTCCCTTTGTGTCCCCAGCTGTGTAACCCGCTGTGTAACGCTGTGAATCCTGCTGTATCGAGGCTGTGTCACGCTGGGTCCCGCTGTGTCCCGATGTGTACTGCTGTGTCCCCCACTGAGTCCCTCTGTGTCCCCACTGTGCCCAGCTGTGTCCTCGCTGTGTCATCTGCTGTCTCCCGCTTTGTCCTACGCTGTGTCCTACTGTGTCCCAATGTGTCCCTGCAGTGTCCCCCACTGTGTACCGCTGTGTCCCGCTGTGTCCCCCGCTGTGTCAAGCTGGGTCCCGCTGTGTCGCCGCTGTGTCTCCGCTGTGTCCCGCTGTGTCCCCCGCTGTGTCCCCGCTGTGTCCCGCTGTGTCCCCCGCTGTGTCCCGCTGTGTCCCGCTGTGTCCCCCGCTGTGTCCCGCTGTGACCCCCGCTGTGTCCTGCTGTGTCCACTGCTGTGACCCTGTTGTGCCTTACTGTGTCCCGCTGTGTCCCCCACTGTCCCCCGCTTGTGA
>NW_012303944.1:0-2993 GCF_000151885.1 Dipodomys ordii
TCACAACGGGACACAGTGGGGGCACAGCGGGACAGAGCGGGATGCAGTGGGACACAGCGGGGACAAAGCGTGAGACACAGCAGGGGACAGAGCTGGAGACAGCGGGGGACACAGCGGGGACACAGCGGGACACAGCGAGGACACAGCGGGACAGAGCGTGACACTGCAGGGCACAGCGGGGGACACAGCGGGACACAGTGGGGGACACAGCGGGAGACAGCAGGGGACACAGCGAGAACACAGCGGGACACAGCGCTGACACTGAGGGGACACAGCGGGGGACACAGCGGGGGACACAGCCGGACACAGCGGGACACAGCGTGGGACACATGGAGGACTCAGCAGGACAAAGCGTGGACACAGCGGCGACTCACCTGGGGACACAGCGGGGAACAAAGCGGGACACCACAGAACACAGTGGGAAACAGCGGGACACAGCGGGGAAACTGCGGGGACACAGGGGGAAAAAGCGTTGGACACATAGGGACACAGCGGGGGACACAGCGGGAAACAGTGGGACACAGCGGGGCACACAGGGGGGACCCAGCGGGACCCAGCGGGGAACACAGCGAGAACACAGCGGGACCCAGCAGCACACAGCGACGATACAGCGGGGACACAGCGTTACACAGCGTGGTACACAGCTGTGAACACAACGGGACACAGTGGGGGCACAGCGGGACACAGCGGGACACAGTGGGACACAGCGGGGACAAAGCTTGAGACACAGCGGGGTACAGAGCGGGAGACAGCGGGGGACACAGCGAGGACACAGCGGGACAAAGCGCTGACACTGCGGGGGACACAGTGGGGGACACAGCGGGGGACACAGCCGGACACAGCGGGACACAGCGGGGGAAACAGGGGGGACCCAGCGGGACCCAGCGCGGGACACAGCGCGGGACACAGCGTGGACACATTGGGACACAGCGGGGACACAGCGGGACACAGCGGGGGACACAGCAGTACACAGCGGGACACAGCGGGTCACAGCGAGGGACACAGAGGGGTACATAGCGGGACACAGTGGGAAATACAGGGAGGACACAGCGGGACCCAGCGGGACACAGCGTCGATACAGCGGGGAAACAGCGGGACACAGTGGGGTACACAGCTGGGGACACAACGGGACACAGCGGGGGACACAGCGGGACACAGCGTCTATAGAGCGGGGACACAGCGGGACACAGCGGTGACACAACGGGTCCCAGCAGGGACACAAGAAGGACACAGCGGATGACACAGCGGGACACAGCGGGACACAGAATGGGACACAGCGAGGGACACAGCGGGGGACACAGCGGGACACACCGGGGGACACAGCGGGAAACAGCGGGGACACAGAGGGGACTCAGCAGTGGACATCGCGGGGGACAAAGCGGGACACCACATGACACAGTGGGACACAGCGGAACACAGCGGGGACACTGCGGGGACACAGCTGGAGAAAGCGGGGGACCCAGCGGGACACAGCGGGACACAGCAGGACCCATCGGTGAAACAGGGGGAACACAGTGGGACACAGCGAGGACACAGCGGGACACAGCGGGACACTGCGGGGCACAGCGGGGGACACAGCGGGACACAGCGGGGGACACAGGGAGGACACAGTGGAACACAGCATGGGACAATGCGAGGACACAGCGGGAAACAGCGAGACACAGCGGGACCCAGCGGGGACCCAGCAGTGGACACAGCGGGACACAGCGGGGAAGAAAGCAGGACACCACGGAACACAGCAGGACACAGCGTGAAACAGTGGTGAACCTGCGGGGACACAGCGGTACACAGCGGGGGACCCAGCAGGACCCAGCAGGACCCAGCGGGGGACACAGCCGGACACAGCAGGGACACAGCGGGGACACAGCGGGACCCAGCAGGACACAGCGGGGGACACAGCGGGACACAGCGGGACACAGCGGGGGACACAGCAGGGACACAGTGGGACACAGTAGGACACAGCGTGGGACAAAGCGGGAGACAGCGGAGGACACAGCGAGGACACAGCTGGACACAGCGGGGACACAGAGGGGACTCAGCAGAGGACATAGAGGGGAAAAAGCGGGACACCACGGGACACAGTAGGACACAGCGGGACACAGCGGGGACACTGCGGGACACAACCGGGGGACACAGCGGTGGACAGCGTGGGAAAGAGAAGGGACACAGCGGGACACAGAGGGGACACAGCTGGACACAGAAGGGTACACAGCGGGGCACAGCGGACACACAACGGGGACAGAGCTGGACACAGAGGGACACAGATGGGACAGAGCGGGACACAGCGGGACACAGCGGGACACAGCAGGGGACTCAGCGGGACACAGCGGGGGACACAGGGAGGACACAGCTGGACACTGAATGAGACAGAGCAAGGACACAGCCGGACACAGCGAAACACAGCGTGACACAGTGGGGACACAGCAGGGGACACAGCGGGACACAGCGGGGGATACAGAGTAACACAGCGCGGTACACAGCAAGGACAAAGCGGGACACAGAGGGGGAAACAGCGAGGACACAGCGGAACACAGCTGGGAACACTGCGAGACACAGCGGGACACAGCGGGGACACAGCAAGGACACAGCGGGGGACACAGTGGGACACAGCCGGACACAGCCGGGGACACAGCGGGACACAGCGAGAGACACAGCGGGGGACACAGCGGGACACAGCGGGGAACAAAGAGAGGACACAGCGGGACCCAGCGGGACACAGCATCGATAGAGCGGGGACACAGCGGGACACAGCGGTGACACAACGGGACTCAGCGGGGGACACTGCGGGGCTCAGCGGGACCCAGCGTGGACACAGCAAGGACACAGCGGGGGACACAGCGGGACACAGCGGGACACAGCGGGGGACACAGCGAGGGACACAGCGGGGGACACAGCGGGACACAGCGGGGAACAAAGAGAGGACACAGCAGGACCCAGCGAGACACAGCGTCGATACAGCAGGGACACAGCGGGGTACACAGCTGTTGACACAA
>NW_012303945.1:0-2993 GCF_000151885.1 Dipodomys ordii
GTTCTGTCCCCCGCTGTGTCTGGCTGTGTCCCCCGCTGTGTCCCTCTGTATCCCACTGTGTCCCTGCTGTATCCCGCTGTGTCCCCGCTGTGTCCTGCGGTGTTCCCCGCTGTGTCACCCTGGGTTCTCTGCTGTGTCCCCGCGGTGTCCCACTGTGTTCCGCTGTGTCCCGTTGTGTCCTCGCTGTGTCTCCCGCAGTGTCCCGCTTTGTCTTCGTTGTGTCCCCTGCTGCGTCCCGCTGTGTCCCCCACTGTGTCCCACTGTGTCCCGCTTTGTCCCGCTATGTCCTCGTTGTGTCTCCCTCTGTGTCCCGCTCTGTCCCTCTCTGTGTCCCGCTGTGTCACGCAGTGTCCTGCTTGTCCCACGCTGTGTCCCGTTGTGTCCTGACTGTGTCCACCGCTGTTTCCCGCTGTATCTCCCTTTGTATCCCGCTGTGTCCGCTGTGTCCCTGCTGTGTCCCGCTGTGTCCTGCTGTGGCCCGCTGTGTCCCGCTGTGTACCCCACTGTGTCCAGCTGTGTCGACGCTGTGTCCCACTGTGTCCCCGGCTCTGTACCCCGCTGTGTCCCGCTGTGTCCCACGCTGAGTCTCGCTGTATCCCCGCTGTGTCCCGCTGTGTCCCGTTGTGTCCACCGCTTTTTCCTGGTTTTTCCCCGCAGTGTCCCCGCTGTGTCCTTCTGTGTCCCACTGTGTCCGGTGGTGTCCCGATTTGTCCCCCGCTGTGTCCAGGTGAGTCCCCTCTGTTTCCCCACTGTGTCCTTGCTGTGTCTCCTGCTGTGTCCTGCTTTGTCCCCGCTGTGTCCCCCGCTGTCTACCGCTGTATCCCCGCAGTGTCACTGCTGTGTCCAGCTGTGTCCTGCTCTCATCCCGTGGTGGCCCGCTGTGTCCCCGCTGATTCCCAATGTGTCCCCCGCTCTTTCCACCACTGTGTCCGGCTGTGTCCCCCGCTGTGTCCTGCTGTGTCTTGCTGTATCCTCCGCTGTGACCGCTGTGTCTGACTGTGTCCCGTGGTGTCCCGCTGTGACCCCGCTGTACCCCGCTGTGTCCTTGCTGTGTCCCCGACTGTTTCCCGCTTTCTCCCCCCTGTGTCCGCCGCTGTGTCCCGCTGTATTCCCCGCTGTGTCCCGCTGTGTCCCCAGCGGTGTCCCCGCTGTGTCCCTCTGTGTTATGCTGTATCCCCCTGTGTCCTCGCTGTGTATCCTGCAGTGTCCCGCTTTTTCCTCGCTGTGTCCCCCGCTGTGTCCCGCTCTGTCCCTCGCTGTGTCCCGCTGTGTCACGCTGTGTCCCGCTCTGTCCCCGCTGTGTTCCGCTGTGTCCCTCGCTGTGTCCACCGTTGTGTCCTCGCTGTGTAACCGCTGTGTCCCGCTCTTTCCTCACTGTGTCCCCCGCTGTGTCCCGCTGTGTCCCCCACTGTATCCCCCGCTGTGTCCTCGCTGTGTCCCACGCTGTGTCCCCCGCTGTGTCCCTCTGTGTCCCCCGTTGTGTCCCCCGCTGTGTCCTGCTGTGTCCCACTGTGTCCTCGCTGTATCCCCCATTCTGTCCCGCTGTGTCCTCACCGTGTCCCCCGTTGTGTCCTGTTGTGTCCCCCGCTGTGTCCGACTGTGTCACGCTGTGTCGCACTCTGTCCCCAATGTGTCCCACTCTGTCCCGCTGAGTCCACTGCTGTGTCCCCGCTGTGTCCCGCTGTGTCCTCCGCTGTCCCCCGCTGTGTTCCGCTGTGTCCTCGCTGTGTCCCCCGTTGTGTCCGGGTGTGCCCCCCGCTGTGTCCCACTGTGTCCCGCTGTGTCCCGTTCTGTCCCCGCTGTGTCCCGCTGTGTCCCGATGTGTCCCGCTGTGTACCCCGCTGTGTCCAGCTGTGTCCCAGCTGTGTCCCGCTGTGTCCCCTATATGTCCCCCGCAGTGTCCCCGCTGTGTCCCGCTGTGTCACACTGTGTCCCTTGGTGTCCCGCTTTGTCCCCCGCTGTTTCCCCGGGTGAGTCCCCGCTGTGTCCCCCCTGTGTCCCGCTGTATCCTCCCTGTGTCTCCTGCTGTGTCCCGCTGTTTCCCCCACTGTGTCCCAATGTGTCCCCGCTTTATCGAAGCTGTGTCCCGCTGGGTCCCGCTGTGACCTCGCTGTGTTCCCCGCTGTGTCCCACTGTGTACCCCTCTGTATCCCCCTCTGTGTCCCGCTGTGTCCCCCGCTGTGTCCCGCTGTGCCCCTGGTGTACTGCTGTGGCCCCCGCTGAGTCCAGGTGTATCCCAGATGTGTCCCGCTGTCAAACTGTCTCCCCCGGTTTGTCCCGCTGTTTGCCCACTATGTCCCGCTGTTTCCTCTCTGTGTCCCCCACTGTGTCCCGCTGTGTCATCGCTGTGTCCACTGCTGAGTCCCTGCTGTGTCCCCCCTGTGTCCCGCTGTATCCTCCCTGTGTCTCCTGCTGTGTCCCGCTGTGTCCCCCACTGTGTCCCAATGTGTCCCTGCTTTATCGACGCTGTGTCCCGCTGGGTCCCGCTGTGACCTCGCTGTGTTCCCCGCTGTGTCCCACTTTGTACCCCTCTGTGTCCCCCTCTGTGTCCCGCTGTGTCCCCCGCTGTGTCCCGCTGTGTCAAACTGTGTCCCCCGGTGTGTCCCGCTGTGTCTACTGCTGTGTCCCTGCTGTGTCCCGCTGGGTCCCGCTGTGTCCTGCTGTGTCCCGCTGTGTCCTCGCTGTGTCCCACGCTGTTTCCCACTGTGTCCTCGCTGTGTCCCCCGATGTGTCACTTTGTGTCCCCTGCTGTGTACCCCGCTGTGTCCCGAAGTGTACCCGCTTTATCGACGCTGTGTCCCGCTGGGTCCTGCTGTGTCCTCGCTGTGTTCCCCGCTGTGTCCCACTGTGTATCCCTCTGTGTCACCCTCTGTGTCCCGCTTTGTCCCACGGTGTGTCCCGCTATGTCCCGCTGTGTCCCCAGCTGTGTCCCTGCTGTGTCCCCGCTGTGTCCTCGCTGTGTCCCAGGCTTTGTTCCGCTGTGTCCTCGTTGT
>NW_012303946.1:0-2992 GCF_000151885.1 Dipodomys ordii
GCAGGACACAGAGTCGATACAGCGGGGACACAGGGTTACACAGCGTGGTACCCAGCTGTGGACACAACGGGACAGAGTGGGGGCACAGCGAGACACAGCGGGACACAGCGAGGACACAGCGGGACACATTGGTGACAAAGCGGGGGACACAGCAGGACACAGCAGCGGACACAGCGGGGGACACAGAGGGACACAGTGTGACACAGCGGGGGACACAATGGGGACACAGCGGGACACAGCAGGGGACACAGCGAGGACACAGTGGAACATAGCGGGGGACACAGAGGGGACACAGCGGGACACAGCGAGACAAAGCGGGACACAGCGTGGACACAGCAGTAGACACAGCGGGACATAGCAGGGGACACAGCTGGGGACACAACGGGACACAGCAGGGGACACAGTGAGGACAGAGCGGGACACAGCGGGACACAGCGGGGACACAGCGTTGATACAGCGGGGACACAGCGAGACCCCGCGGGCAACACAGGAAGGAAACAGCGGGACCCAGTGGGACACAGCGTCGATACAGCGGAACACAACGGGGTACACAGCTGGGACACAACAGGACACAGCGGGGGACACAGCGGTACACAGCGGGACACAGCGAGGACACAGCGGGACAGACCGGGACACTGCTGGGCACAGCGGGGGACACAGCGGGACACAGCGGTGACACATAGAGGACTCAGTGGGGGACACAGTGGGGAACAGAGCGGGACACAGCGGGACCCAGCGGGGACAAAGCGTGAGACACAGCGGTGGACAGAGCTGGAGACAGAGGCGGACAAGGCGAGGA
Organism: Dipodomys ordii; assembly: GCF_000151885.1. Taxonomy (NCBI): domain Eukaryota; kingdom Metazoa; phylum Chordata; class Mammalia; order Rodentia; family Heteromyidae; genus Dipodomys; species Dipodomys ordii. Next base: position 800 of record NW_012303946.1, read on the forward strand.
CACAGCGGGTCACAGCGGGGACACAAAGGTGGTTCAGGGGGGGCCACAGCGGGGGACAAACCGGGACACAGCGGGGACACAGCGGGGACACAGCGGGACCCAGCAGGACACAGCGGGACACAGCGGGGACACAGCGGGGACACAGCGGGACCCAGCAGGACACAGCAGGACACAGCAGGACACAGCGGGGGACACAGCGGGACACAGTGGGGGACACAGCGGGACACAGTGGGGACACAGAGGGGACACAGCTGGGGACATAGCGGGGGACAAAGCGGGACACCACAGGACACAGTGGGACACAGCGGGACACAGCGGGACACTGCGGGGCACAGCGGGTGACACAGCGGGACACAGCGGGGGACACAGGGAGGACACAGCGGAACACAGCATGGGACAAAGCGAGGACACAGCGGGAAACAGCGAGACACAGCGGGACCCAGCGGGGACCCAGCGGGGACCCAGCAGTGGACACAGCGCGACACAGCGGAGGACAAAGCGGGACGCCACCGAACACAGCAGGACACAGCGTGAAACAGCGGTGAACCTGCGGGGACACAGCGGGACACAGTGGGGGACACAGCGGGACCCAGCGGGACACAGCGGGGGACACAGCCGGACACAGCAGGGACACAGCGGGGACACAGCAGGGGACACAGCAGGACACAGCGGGGGACACAGCGGGACACAGCGGGACACAGCGGGGGACACAGCAGGGACACAGTGGGACACAGTAGGACACAGCGTGGGACAAAGCAGGAGACAGCGGAGGACACAGCGAGGACACAGCTGGACACAGCGGGGACACAGAGGGGACTCAGCAGAAGACATAGAGGGGAAAAAGCGGGACACCACGGGACACAGTAGGACACAGCGGGACACAGCGGGGACACTGCGGGACACAGCCGGGGGACACAGCGTTGGACAGCGGGGGACAGAGAAGGGACACAGCGGGACACAGGGGACACAGCTGGACACAGAAGGGTACACAGCGGGGCACAGCGGACACACAACAGGGACAGAGCTGGACACAGAGGGACACAGAGGGGACAGAGCGTAACACAGCAGGACACAGCAGGACACAACAGGGGACTCAGTGGGACACAGCGGGGGACACAGGGAGGACACAGCTGGACACTGAGGGAGACAGAGCAAGGACACAGCCGGACACAGCGAAACACAGCGTGACACAGTGGGGACACAGCAGGGGACACAGCAGGACACAGCGGGGGACACAGCGGGACACAGCAGGGGACACAGCAGGGACACAGTGGGACACAGTAGGACACAGCGTGGGACAAAGCAGGAGACAGCGGAGGACACAGCGAGGACACAGCTGGACACAGCGGGGACACAGAGGGGACTCAGCAGAAGACATAGAGGGGAAAAAGCGGGACACCACGGGACACAGTAGGACACAGCGGGACACAGCGGGGACACTGCGGGACACAGCCGGGGGACACAGCGGTGGAGAGCGGGGGACAGAGAAGGGACACAGCGGGACACAGGGGACACAGCTGGACACAGAAGGGTACACAGCGGGGCACAGCGGACACACAACAGGGACAGAGCTGGACACAGAGGGACACAGAGGGGACAGAGCGTAACACAGCAGGACACAGCGGGACACAACAGGGGACTCAGTGGGACACAGCGGGGGACACAGGGTGGACACAGCTGGACACTGAGGGAGACAGAGCAAGGACACAGCCGGACACAGCGAAACACAGCGTGACACAGTGGGGACACAGCAGGGGACACAGCGGGACACAGCGGGGGACACAGAGGGACACAGCAGGGTACACAGCAGGGACAAAGCGGGACACAGCGGGGGACACAGTGAGGACAAAGCGGGACACAGCGGTGACACCGCGGGACACACCTGGGGACACTGCGGGACACAGCGGGACATAGCGGGGAAACAGCAAGGACACAGCGGGGGACACAGCAGGACACAGCCGGACACAGCCGGGGACACAGAGGGACACAGCGACAGACACAGCGGGGGACACAGAGGGACACAGCGGGACCCAGCGGGACACAGCATCGATAGAGCGGGGACACAGCGGGACACAGCGGTGACACAACGGGATTCAGCAGGGGACACTGCGGGACAGAGAGGGACCCAGCGGGAACACAGCAAGGACACAGTAGGGGGACACAGCGGGACACAGCGGGACACAGCGGGGGACA
>NW_012303947.1:0-2992 GCF_000151885.1 Dipodomys ordii
CACCTCACTGTGTCCCCTCTGTGTCCCGCCGTGTCCCCCGCTATGTCCCGCTGTGTCCAGCTGTGTCCCGCTCTGTCCCCGCTTTGTGCCCGCTGTGTCCCGCTGTGTACTCCGTTGTGTCCAGCTGTGTCACCGCTGTGTCCCGCTGTGTCCTCTCTTTGTCTCTACTGTCCCCCGCTGTGTCCCCCGCTGTGTCCCCCGCTGTGTCCCGCTGTGTCCCTCTGTGTCCCCCGCTTTGTCCCGCTGTGTCGACGCAGTGTTCCCTCTGTGTCCTGCTGTGTCACACTGTGTCCCATGGTGTCCCGCTTTTTCCCCCGCTGTTTCCCTCGCTGAGTCCCCTTTGTGTCCCCACTGTGTCCCGCTGTGTCCCGCTGTGTCCTAGCTGTGTCCCCCGCTGTGTCCCGCTTTGTCCTTGCTGTGTCCCCCGCTGTCTCCCGCTCTGTCCCCCGCAGTGTCTCACCCTTTATCCCTTCTGTGTCCCACTCTGTCCCGCTGTGTCCCGCTGCGCCCACACTGTGTCCCGTTGTGTCCACAACTGTGTATCCCGCTGTGACCCCGCTGAGTCCCCGCTGTGTCCCCGCTGTGTCCCCCGCTGTCTCCCACTCTGTCCCCCGCTATGTCTCACGCTTTGTCCCCGCTGTGTCCCACTGTGTCCCGCTGTGTCCCGCTGTGCCCCCCACTGTGTCCCGTTGTGTCCACAGCTGTGTCCCACGCTGTGTAATGCTGTGTCCCCGCTGTATTGACGCTGTGTCCCGCTGTGTCCCGCTGGGTCCTCGCTGTGTTCCCCGCTGTGTCCCGCTGTGTCCTCCGCTGTGTCCCCTGCTGTGTCCCCAGATGTGGGCCGCTGTGTCCTCGATGTGTCCCCCGCTGTGTCCCGCTGTGTCCCCCGCTGTGTCCCACTGTGTCCCACTGTGTACCACTCTGTCCCTGCTGTGTTCCGCTGTGTCCCGCTGTGTCCCGCTGTGTCCCGATGTGTACTGTGTTGTGTCAGGCTGTGTCACTGCTGTGTCTCGCTGTGTCCCCTCTCTGTCTCCGCTATCCCCCGCTGTGTCCCCCGCTGTGTCCCGCTGTGTCCCGCTGTGTCCCCTGCTTTGTCCCGCTGTGTAGCCCTCTGTGTCCCTTGCTGTGTCCCTCTGTGTCCCGCTGTGTACTGCTGTGTCCCCCGTTGAGTCCCTCTGTGTCCCCGCTGTGTCCAAATATGTCCTCGATGTGTCCCCGGCTGTTTCCCACTGTGTCCCCCTGTTTCCCCGCTGTGTCCCGCTGTGTACCCCTCTGTGTCCCCCGCTGTGTCCCGCTGTGTCCCGCTGTGTCCCCCTCTGTGTCCCGCTGTGTCCCCTGCTGTGTCCCGCTGTGTTCCTCTCTGTGTCCCCCGCTGTGTTGCGCTGTGTTCACCTCTGTGTCCCCTGCTGTGTCCCGCTGTGTCCTGCTGTGTACTGCTGTGTCCCCCGCTGTGTCCCGCTGAGTCCCAGTGTGTCCCCCGCTGTTTTCCCCCGCTGTGTCCCACAGTGTCCCCTGCTGTGTCCCGCTGTGGCCCCCATGTGTCCCCCGCTGTGTCCCGCTGTGTCCCCCACTGTGTCCCTCTGTGTACCCCTTTGTTTCCCCTGCTGTGTCCCGCTGTGTCCCGCTGTGTACTGCTGTGTCCCCCGCTGAGTGCCGCTGGGTCCCTGCTGTGTACCAATGTGTCCTAGCTCTGTCCCCCACTGTGTCCCGCTGTGTACCCCCTGTGCTCCCCTCTGTGTCCCGCTGTGTCCCGCTGTGTCCCGCTGTGTCCCCCGCTGTGTCCCGCTGTGTCCCCCGCTTTGTCACCGCTGTTTTCCACTGTCTCCTTGCTGTGTACCCCGCTGTCTCCCGCTCTGTCCCCCACTGTGTCTCACGCTTTGTCCCCCTGTGTCCCACTGTGTCATGCTGTGTCCCGCTGTGCCCCCACTGTGTCCCGTTGTGTCCACAGCTGTGTACCACGCTGTGTAACACTGTGTCCCCCTGTATCGACGCTGTGTCCCGCTAGGTCCCGCTTTATCCTCGATGTTTTCCCCACTGTGTCCCGCTGTGTCCCCATCTGTGTCCCCCGCTGAGTCCTTGCTCTGTCCCCCGATGTGTCCCGCTCTGTCCTCGATGGGTCCCCGAGCTGTGTCCCGCTGTGTCACCTGCTGTGTCTCGCTGTGCCCCCCTGTGTCCCGCTCTGTCCCTGCTGTGTCCTCGCTGTGTACTCCGTTGTGTCAGGCTGTGTCACCGCGGTGTCTCGCTGTGTCCTCTCTCTGTCTCCGCTGTGTCCCGCTGTGTCCCCCGCTGTATCCCGCTGTGTCCAGCTGTGTCCCCCGCTTTGTCCCGCTCAATCCCTGCTGTGTTCCGCTGTGTCCCTCTGTCTCCCCGCTGTGTGCCCACTGTGTCCCGCTGTGTACTCCGTTGTGTCCAGCTGTGTCACCGCTGTGTCCCTCTGTGTCCCCTCTCTGTCTCCGCTGTCCCTCGCTGTGTCCCCCGCTGTGTCCCTCTGTGTCCCGCTATGTCCCCTGCTTTGTCCCGCTGTGTCCCCGCAGTGTCCCCCCTGTGTCCCGCTGTGTCACACTGTGTTCCAAGGTGTCCCTCTTTGTCCCCCGCTCTGTCCTCCACTGAGTCCGCTCTGTGTCGCCGCTGTGTCCCGCTGTGTCCTCGCTTTGTCCCCCGCTGTCTTCCGCTTTGTGCCCCGCTGTGTCCCTCTGTGTCCCGCTGTGTCCTCACTGTGTCCACCGCTGTGTCCCGCTGTGTCCCCGCTGTGTCCCAAGCTGTGTCCCTCTGTTTCCCGCTGTGTACCCCGCTGTGTCCCGCTATGTTCAAGCAGTGTCCCCGCTGTGTCCCGCTGTGTCCCTCTGTGTCCTCGCTGTGTCCCCCGCTGTGTCCTGTTTTGTCCCCAACTGTGTACCCTGCTGTGTCCCGCTGTGCCCCGCTGTATCCACGCTGTGTCCCGAAGGGTCGCGCTGTGTCCTCGCTGTATTACCCCGCTGTGTCCCGCTGTGTA
>NW_012303948.1:0-2992 GCF_000151885.1 Dipodomys ordii
ATGTATTTCAGCTTTGAAAATCGGACAATTGTATTCTAATTTATCCTTCCCTTTGTCACGAAGCCTCCCTAGATCCGCTGGGAAAGTTTAGTTAAAGATGATGATCTCCGTGTGATCATGAAGCATTGGGTTCGTCTCATCAGATCTTCTTAGTGCAAAACTGTAATAAGCGGTATTGTTCAGTTCTTTTGGGTATCATTGGAGAGATCGACACCCAACCGGGCCCCGTGAGTAGATAGTGGTCACAGCTTGATACATCATTGGCAACATTGGGATACAGTGGGTCATATCTGGGGGCTTAGCGAGCACACAGCTGGTGACATCATGGGGGTCTCAGTGTGAATACAGTATGAAACACATCGAGGAAAGTGCGGGACACAGCGTCGATACAGCGGGGACACAGCGTTACACAGCATGGTACACAGCTTTGGACACATTGGGACACAGTGGGGGCACAGCCGGACACAGCGGGACACAGTGGGACACAGCAGGGACAAAGCGTGAGACACAGCGGGGGACAGAGAGGGAGAAAGCAGGGGACACAGTGAGGACACAGCGGGACACAGCGGTGACACAACGGGGACTCAGCGGGGGACACAGCGGGACACAGCGGGGGACACTGCGGGAGACAATGTGGGACAGAGCGTGGGACACAGCGAGACACAGCGGGGACAAAGCTGGACACAGCGGGGTACACAGAGGGACACAGCAGGGACACAGCGGGGAAACAGCGTGACACAAAAGGACACAGCGCGACACAGCGGGGGACACAGCGAGGACACAGCGGCACACAGTGGGGGACACAGCAAGGACAGAGCGGGACACAGCGGGGGACAAAGCGGGACATAGCGGGGGACACAGCGGGGACAGAGCGGGACACAGCATGGGACACAGGAAGGACACAGCGGTACACAGCGGGGGACAGAGCGAGGACACATTGGGACACAGCGGGTTCACAGCGGGACTCAGCGGGGGACACAGCACTACACAGCGGGACACAGCGGGACGCAGAGGGGAAAGAGCATGGACACAGCGGGGGACACAGAGAGACACAGCGGGGGACACAGAGGGGTACACAGCGGGACACAGCGGGGAATAAAGCGAGGCCACAGCGGAACACAGCGTGGGACACAGCGAGGACACAGCGGGACACAGCGGGACACAGTGGGGACAAAGCAGTAGACACAGCGGGACACAATGGCGGACACAGCGGGACACAGCAGGGGACACAGGGAGGACACAGCGGGACCCAGCGGGACCCAGCCTCAATACAGCAGGGACCCAGCGGGACCCAGCGAGGTACACAGCTGGGGACACAACAGGACACAGTGGGGGACACAGCGGGACACAGCGGGGGACCCAGCAAGGACACAGCGGGACACAGCGGGGGACACAGCGAGGACACAGCGGGGGACACAGCAGGTGACACAGCGGGACACAGCGGGGAACACAGGGAGGACACAGTGGGACACAGTGGGACACAGCGTCGATACAGAGGGGACTCAGCGGAGGACACAGCGGGGGAAACAGCGGGGGACAAAGTGGGACACCACGGGACACAGTGTGACACAGCGGGACACAGCCGGGACACTGCGGGGACACAGCAGGACAAAGCGGGGGACATAGCGGGACACAGCTGGGAACACAGCGGTTCACAGCGGGACACAGCGGGAACACAGCTGGACACAGCGGGGTACACAGTGGGACACAGGGGGCACACAGTGGGGACACAGCGGGGGACACAGCGGGACACAGCGGGTCACAGTGGGGGACACAGCGGGGGACACAGCGAGGGACAGTAGAGGACAGAGAGGGGACACAGCGGCGACACAGAGGGGACGCAGCTGGGGACACAGCGTGAGACAAAATGGGACACCACGGGACACAGTGTTACACAGCGGGACACAGCGGGGACACTGCGGGACACAGCAAGATAAAGCGGGGGACACAGCGGGACACAGCGGGACACAGCGGGGGACAGCGGGACACAGTGTGCTACCCAGTGAGGACACAGCGGGACACAACAGGGGACACAGCGAGGACACAGCGGGGGACACAGCGGGGGACACAGCGGGACACAGTGGGGAACACAGCGAGGACACAGCGGGACACAACGGGACACAGCGTCGATACAGCTGGGAGGCAGCGTTACATAGCGTGGTACACACTGTGGACACAACGGGACACAGTGGGGGCACAGCGGGACACAGCGGGACACAGTGGGACACAGAGGGGAGACAGCAGGGACACAGTGGGGGACACAGCGGGACACAGCGGGTCACAGCGGGGAACACAGCAGGACACAGCGGGGGACACAGCGAGGACACAGCGGGTCACAGTGGGACACAGCGTGGGACAAAGCAGGAGACAGCGGGGGACACAGCGAGGACACAGCTGAACACAGCGGGGTACACAGCGGGACACAGCGGGGGACAAAGAGGGGTACAGAGCGGGACACAGCGGGAAACAAGCGAGGACACAGCGGGGGACAAAGCGGGACACCACGTGACACAGAGTGACACAGCTCGACACAGCGGGGACACTGCAGAGACACAACGGGACAACTCGGGGGACACAGCGGGACACAGTGGGGGACACAGCTGGGGACAGCAGGGGACAAAGAGGGGACACAGCGGGACACAGCGGAGACACAGCTGGAAACAGCGGGTACACAGAGGGACACAGCAGGCACAAAGTGGGGACACAGCGGGACACAGCGGGGACAGAGCGGGACAGAGCGTGACACATCGAGGACACATGGGGAAACAGCGGGGACACAGCGGAACTCAGCGGGGGACACAGAAGTACACAGAGGGACAAAGCGGGACACACCGGGGACACAGCAGGGACACAGCGGGGGACACAGCGCGACACAGCGGGTCACAGTGGGGGACACAGCTGGACACAGCGGGGGACACAGAGGGGTACACAGCGGGACACAGCGGGGAACAAAGTGAGGACACAGCAAGACCCAGCGGGACACAGCGTCGAT
>NW_012303949.1:0-2991 GCF_000151885.1 Dipodomys ordii
TACACAAGAAAATACATACTTCAGGTGAAGAAGAAAGAGGAGGAGGGGAAGGAAGTGGAGGAGGAGGGGGGAAGGAGGAGGAAGAGAGAAAACTTTAAGACAAACTAAAAGGCACAACAGATTTTAAGCCCTTAAGTAAATATTTAAATGTTAAAATGATAATCTAGGAAGTTTAAATACTGGCAAAATCGTTTGTGAATTGTTGCAAAGCTCAGGAAGATAGTACAGAGAGGCCTGGTTAAACCAGGGTGACAAAGTGATCAATTTATTCATGCCACATGCATTCCCAGAGTTCCAGAGATCTCCCTGTACAAAGCATCATTGGATTATCATTATTTTATTAAGGGAAAATTGAATGCGATTCACCAAAGCTCAACATAAAGCATAAAAAGCACACTCACCATCTCTCCGATTAAGCTTGGCGAACCCAGGGCCGTGGCTGCTGGACAGGTCCGAGGAGCTGCTGAAGGAGGACCAGGGCAAGGCAGAGGCCAGAGGACTGTCACAGTCATCTGCCGGGAAATGACACCCCGCGTTAACACACACGCTAAGCTCTAACAAGGCGGATGAACATTTTGACTTTGTCTGTCTGTCATTCTTTCTTTCTTTTCTTTCTTTTCTTTCCTTTCTTTCTTTTTTCTCTTTTCTCTCTCCTCTCTCTGTTTCTCTCTCTGTTTCTCTGTCTCTCTCTGTGTGTCTGTCTCTGTCTCTGTCTCTGTTTCTCCTCTCTCTCATCTCTCTCTCTCTCTCTCTCTCTCTCTCTCTCTCTCTCTCGTCTCATCTCATCTTCTCCTTCTTCTCCATCTCTCTTCTTCTCTTCTTCTACTCTCTTCTTCTTCTTCTTCTTCTTCTTCTTCTCTTCTCTTCTTCTTCGTCTTCTTCGTGTCTTCTTCTTCTTCTTCTTCTTCTTCTTCTTCATCTTCTCCTTCTTCTCCTTCTCCTTCTTCTCCTTCTTCTCCTTCTTCTTCTTCTTCTTCTTCTTCTTCTTCTTCTTCTTCTTCTTCTTCTTCTTCTTCTTCTTCTTCTTCTTCTTCTTCTTCTTCTTCTTCTTCTCTTTCTTCTGCTTCTGCTTTTCCTGCTTCTTCTGCTTCTACTGCTTCTCTTTCTGCTTCTCATTCTGCTTCTGCTTCTCCTATTGCTTCTGCTGCCCTTCCTTCTCCTTCTCCTACTTCTGCTTCTCCTTCTGCTTCTGCTTCTCCTTCTGCTTCTCCTTATATTTCTCTTTCTCCTTCTCCTTCTCGTTCTTCTGCTTCTACTTCTGCTTTTGCTTCTGCTACTTATGCTTCTTCTGTTTCTTTTGCTTCTGCTTCAGTTGCTTCTGCTTCTTCGCTTCTCCTGCTTCTCCTGCTTCTGTTTCTGCTTCTTCTTCTTCTTCTCTTTCGGGTTCTCCTGCTTCTGCTTCTTGTGCTTCTCCTGCTTCTCTTTCTGCTACTCATTCTGCTTCTGCTTCCCCTTCTGCTTCTGCTTCTCCTCCTTCTCCTTCTCCTTCTCCTACTTCTGTTTCTCCATCAGTATCTGCTTCTTCTGTTTCTCCTGCTTCTCCTTCTGCATCTCCTTCTGCTTGTGCTTGTTCTTATGCTTCTTCTTCTTCTTCTGCTTCTCCTGCTTCTTTTGGTTCACCTTTTGCTTCTGCTTCTTCTGATTTTCCTGCTTCTCCTTCGGCTTCTCCCTCTGCCTCTCCTTCTGCTTCTCATTCTGTTTCTCCTTCTCCTTCTCGTTCTTCTGCTTTTCCTTCTGCTTCTCCTTCTGCTTCTACATCTTCTCCTTCTCCCTCTGCTTCTGCTTCTCTTGCTTCTTCTTTTTCCTCTGCTTGTGCTTCTCATGCTTCTTCTTTTTCTTCTGCTTCTGCTTCTCCTGCTTCTTCTGCTTCTCTTTCTGCTTCTCCTGCTGCTTGTCCTTCTGCTCCTCCTTCTCCTTCTTCTACTTCTCCTTCTGCTTCTACTTCTACTTCTTCTTCTTCTCCTTCTGCTTCTCCTGCTTCTCATTCTCCTTTTTCTTCTTCTTTTTCTTCTTCTTCTTCTTCTTCTTCTTCTTCTTCTTCTTCTTCTTCTTCTTCTTCTGTATCTTCTATTTCTGCTTCTCCTGCTTCTGCATTTGTGCTTCTCCTGCTTCTCTTTCTTCTTCTCATTCTTCTGCTTCTCCTTCTGCTTCTCCTATTGCTTCTGCTGCCCTTCCTTCTCCTTCTCCTTCTCCTACTTCTGCTTCTTCTTCTGCTTCTGCTTCTTCTGCTTCTCCTTCTGCATCTTCTTCTGCTTCTGCTTCTCCTTCTGCTGCTTCTTCTTCTTCTGCTTCTCCTTCTCCTTCTTCTGCTTCTCCTTCTGATTCTCCTTCTGCTTCTCCTTCTCGTTCTTCTGCTTTTCCTACTGCTTTTACTTCTGCTACAACGACTACTGCTTCTGCTTCTTTTGTTTCTTCTGCTTCTATTTCTGCTTTTGATTCTCTTTCTGCTTCTGCTTCTCCTTCTGCTTCTCTTTCTCCTTCTGCTTCTCCCTCTGATTCTGCTTCTTATGCTTATTCTTTTTCTTCTGCTTCTCCTGCTTCTGCTTCTTCTGCTTCTACTGTTTCTCCTTATGCTTCTCTTTCTCCTTATGCTTCTTCTTCTTCTTCTTCTTCGTCTTCTTCTTCTTCTTCTTCTTCTTCTTCTTCTTCTTCTTCTTCTTCTTCTTCTTCTTCTTCTTCTTCCTCTTCTTCTTCCTCTTCTTCTTCTTCTTCTTCTTCTTCTTCTTCTTCTTCTTCTTCTTCTTCTTCTTCTTCTTCTTCTTCTTCTTCTTCTTCTCTTTCTTTTGCCTCTGCTTTTCCTGCTTCTTCTGCTTCTACTGCTTCTCTTTCTGCTTCTCATTCTGCTTCTGCTTCTCCTTCTGCTTCTCCTATTGCTTCTGCTGCTCTTCCTTCTCCTTCTCCTACTTCTGCTTCTCCTTCTGCTTCTCCTTCTGCTTCTCCTTATATTTCTCTTTCTCCTTCTCGTTCTTCTGCTTCTACTTCTGCTTTTGC
>NW_012303950.1:0-2991 GCF_000151885.1 Dipodomys ordii
AAAGTTGAATCTTATATGTGGTTTAAGAAGCCGAAAGATAAGCTGTAACCTGAAAGGTGAAGAAGGGTTTAGTTGGGGACCAGAAGAAGCAGAATCAGAAAGAGAAGCAGATGTAGGAGAAGGATATAGCTGAAGCAGAGGTAAGATAGGAGAATCAGATGAAGCAGATGCTTGAGAAGCAGTAGTAGAAGAAGAATCAGAAGATGGATAAGGGATCTGAAGTTGAATCTGAAGCAGTATGAGAAGCAGAAAGAGAAGCAGAAGATGCAGTAGCAGGAGAAGCAGTAGAAGAAGAATCAGAAGAAGCCGAAGAAGCAGATGCAGGACTTGAAGCAGAAGAAACAGAACAAGCAGAAGATGCAGAAGCAGAAGAAGAAGAAGGAGAAGGAGAAAGAGAAGGATTAGGAGTAGGAAGACCAGAAGGAGAATCAGAAGCAGAACGAGAAGCAGAAGGAGTAGCAGAAGGAGAAGCAGAAGGAGAATCAGAAGGAGAAGCAGAAGAAGGAGAAGCAGAAGCAGAAGAAGCAGCAGAAGGAGAAGCAGAATTAGAAGAAGATGCAGGAGATGCAGCAGAAGCAGAAGAAGCAAAAGCAGGAGAAGCAGAAGAAGGAGAAGGAGAAGGAGAAGGAAGGGCAGCAGAAGGAATAGGAGAAGCAGAAGGAGAAGCAGAAGCAGAATGAGAAGCAGAAAGAGAACCAGTAGAAGCAGAAGAAGCAGGAAAAGCAGAAGCAGACGAAAGAGAAGAAGAAGAAGAAGAAGAAGAAGAAGAAGAAGAAGAAGAAGAAGAAGAAGAAGAAGAAGAAGAAGAAGAAGAAGAAGAAGAAGAAGAAGAAGAAGCATAAGGAGAAGCATAAGGAGAAGCATAAGGAGAAGCAGTAGAAGCTAGAAGAAGCAGAAACAGGAGAAGCAGAAGAAAAAGAATAAGCAAAGAAGCAGAAGCAGAAGCACTGGGAGAAGCAGAAGAAGGAGAAGGAGAAGGAGCAGCAGAAGGAGAAGCAGAAGCAGAAAGAGAAGCAGAAACAGAAGGATAAAACGAAGGAGAAGCAGGAGAATCAGAAGAAGCAGAAGTAGAAGCAGAAAGAGGAGAAGAAGGAGAAGCAGAAGTAGAATCAGAAGAAACAGAAGAAGAAGCAGAAGAAACAGAAGCTAAAGAAACAGAAGAAGGAGAAGAGCAGAAGCAGAAGCAGAAGGAGAAGCAGAAGTAGAAGGAGAAGCAGAAAGAGAAGCAGGAGAAGCAGAAGAAGCAGGAGAAGCAGAAGAAACAGGAGAAGCCGAAGAAGCAGAAGCAGAATCTGAAGCAGAAGGAGAAACAGAAGAAGCACAATCTGAAGCAGAAGTAGAAGAAACAGTAATAGTAGAATAAGCAGAAGCAGAAGCAGCAAGAGAAGCAGAAGAAGAAGAAGTCGGTGAAGGCGAGAGAGAAGGATTAGGAGTAGGAGATGCAAAAGGATAAGCAGAAGCAGAAAGAGACGCAGAAGGAAAAGCAGCACGAGAAGTAGGAGAAGCAGGAGAAGCAGAAGCAGGAGAAGAGGAAGAAACAGAAGACGCAGAAGCAGAATGAGAAGCAGAAGGAGAAATTGAAGCAGAAGCCGAAGGAGAAGCAGAAGCAAAAGGAGAAGCAGAAGAAGAAGGAGAAGCAGAATGAGAAGCAGGAGAAGCAGAAGCAGGAGAAACAGAAGATGGAGAAGAAGCAGAAGCAGAAGGAGAAGCAGAAACAGAAGGAAAAGCAAAAAGAGAAGCAGGAGAAGCAGAAGAAGCAGCAGCAGGAGAAGCAGAAGCAGAAGAAGCCGAAGAAGCAGAAGCAGAACCTGAAGCAGAAGGAGAAGCAGGAGAAGCAGAAGAAGCAGAATCTGGACAAGCAGAAGGAGAAGCAGAAGCAGAAAGAGAAGCAAAAGCAGAAGGAGAAGCAGAAGAAACAGAAGAAGCAGAGGCAGTAGCAGAAGAAGCAGAAAATGCAGAAGCAGAAGGAGAAGCAGAAGGGAAAGCAGAAGAACGAGAAGGAGAAGGAGAAACAGAAGGAGAAGCAGAAAGAGAAGCAGAAGAAGGAGCAGGAGAAGGAAAAGCAGCAGGAGAAGCAGAAAGAGCAGCAGAAGGAGAAGCAGGAGAAGCAGAAACAGGAGAAGCAGAAGCAGAAGCAGAAGAAACAGGAGAAGGACAAGAAGCAGAAGCAGAAGGAGAAGCAGAAACAGAAGGAGAAGCAGAAAGAGAAGGAGGGGAAGCAGAAGTAGGAGAAGCAGAAGCATAAGAATCCGAAGAAGCAGAAGCAGAAACTGAAGCAGAAGGAGAAGCAGAAGAAACAGAAGAAGTAGAAGCAGTAGCAGTTGTAGCAGAAGCAGAACGAAAAGCAGAAGAACAAGATGGAGAACGAGAAACAGAAGGAGCAGCAGAAGGAGAAGCAGAAAGAGAAGCAGGTAAAGCAGAAGAAGAAGAAGCAGAAGGAGAATCAGAAGAAGCAGAAGAAGAAGAAGGAGAAGCAGAAGAAGATGCAGAAGGAGAAGCAGAAGAAGCAGAAGCAGAAGGAGAAGAAGGAAAAGCAGAAGAAGCAGAAGCAAAAGGAGAAGCAAAAGAAGGAGAAGGAGAAGCAGAAGCAGAAGAAGAAGCATAAGGACAAGCACAAGCAGAATGAGATGCAGAAGGAGAAGCAGGAGAAAGAGAAGAAGCAGAAGCTGAAGGAGAAGCAGAAGTAGGAGAAGGAGAAGGAGGAGAAGCAGAAGGATAAGCAGAAGCGGAATGAGAAGCAGAAACAGAAGCAGGAGAAGCACAAGAAAAAGAAGCAGGAGAAGCCGAAACAGAAGAAGCAGAAGAAGCAGAAACAGAAGCAGAAGTAGAAGCAGAAGCAGAAGGAGAAGCAGCAGAACAAGTAGAACCAGAAATTCAGGCAGGAGAAACAGAAGAAGCAGAAGCAGCAGCAGAAGGAGAAGCAAAAAGAGAAGCAGAAGAAGAACAACCAGCAAAAGGAGAAGCAGCAGAAGAAGCAGAAAAACAAGCATG
>NW_012303951.1:0-2991 GCF_000151885.1 Dipodomys ordii
GCAGATTTATTCTACATTCCCCCTTCATGCTTCATCCTTATTAGCATACTCAATCTGCATTCGAGCTTCATCTGTTTCCTCCGTGCCAGAATTTCTGGATACTACTTACGTCTGCTGCTTCTCGATATACCTCTGCTTCCTCCATTCTGCTTCAAAATCAGCTTCATCTCTATCGGATTTCTACTGCCATCAGCTTCTTAGTCACTCCTACTGCTTCTCTATCCTGCTTCTCATTCTGCTTCTGCTACTCCTTCTGCCTCCAGATTCTCCTCCTTCTCCTTCTCCTACTTCTGCTTCTCCTTCAGCTTCTGCTTCTTCTGCTTCTCCTGCTTCTCCTTCTGCATCTCCTTCTGCTTGTGCTTGTCCTTATGCTTCTTCTTCTGCCTCTGCTTCTCCTTCTCCTTCTTTTGCTTCTCCTTTTGCTTCTGCTTCTTATGCTTTTCCTGCTTCTCCTTCTGCTTCTGCTTCTTCTGCTTCTCCTTCTGCATCTTCTTCTGCTTCTGCTTCTCCTTCTCCTTCTTCTGCTTCTCCTTCTGATTCTCCTTCTGCTTCTTCTTCTTCTGCTTTACCTGCTTCTCTTTCTGCTTCTCCTTTTGCTTCTCCTTCTGTTTCTCCTTCTCCTTCTTGTTCTTCTGCTTTTCCTTCTGCTTCTGCTAGAACTGCTACTGCTTCTACTTCTTCTGTTTCTTCTGCTTCTCCTTCTGCTTTTGATTCTCTTTCTGCTTCTGCTTCTCCTTCTGATTCTCATTCTGCTTCTCCAGATTCTGCTTCTTCTGCTTCTCCTGCTCCTCCTTCTGCTTCAGGTTCTGCTTCTGCTTCTTCGGATTCTTATGCTTCTGCTTCTCCTGCTTCTGCTTCTTCTGCTTCCCCTCCTTCTCTTTCTGCTTCTCCTTCTGCTTCTGCTTCTTGTCCTTCTCCTGTTTCTTCTGCTTGTTCTTCTCCTGTTTCTGCATTTCCTGCTTCTCCTTCTGCTGCTCTTTCTGTTTCTCCTGCTGCTTTTCCTTCTACTGCTCCTTCTTCTGCTTCTCTTTCTGCTTCTACTCCTGTTTCTCCTTCTCCTTCTCCTTCTAGTTCTTCTGCTTTTCCTTCTGCTTCTCCTTCTGCTTCTGAATCTTCTGCTTCTTCTGCTACTGCCTCTGCTTCTTCTGTTTCTTCTGCTTCTCCTTCTGCTTTTGCTTCTCTTTCTGCTTCTGCTAATCCTTCTGCTTCTCCAGATTCTGCTTCTTCTGCTTCTCCTGCTTCTCCTTCTGCTTCTGCTTCTTCTGCTTCTCCTGCTTCTCCTTCTGCTTCTGCTTCTGCTTCTGTTTCTCCTTCTCCTTCTTCTGCTTCTCCTTCTGATTCTCCTTCTGCTTCTTCTTATTCTGCTTTACCTGCTTCTCTTTCTGCTTCTCCTTCTACTTCTCCTTCTGTTTCTCCTTCTCCTTCCTGTTTTTCTGCTTTTCCTTCTGCTTCTGCTAAACTGCTACTGCTTCTACTTCTTCTGTTTCTTCTGCTTCTCCTTCTGCTTTTGATTCTCTTTCTGCTTCTGCTTCTCCTTCTGATTCTCATTCTGCTTTCTCCAGATTCTGCTTCTTCTGCTTCTCCTGCTTCTCTTCTCTTTCAGGTTCTGCTTCTGCGTCTTCGCATTCTTATGCTTCTGCTTCTCCTGCTTCTGCTTCTTCTGCTTTCCCTCCTTCTCTTCCTGCTTCTCCTTCTGTTTCTGCTTCTCCTTCTGCTTCTGCTTCTTGTCCTTCTTGTGTTTCTTCTGCTTCTGTTTCTCAAGTTTCTGCATCTCCTGCTTCTCCTTCTGCTGCTCTTTCTGCTTCTCCTGCTGCTTTTCCTTCTCCTGCTCCTTCTTCTGCTTCTCTTTCTGCTTCTCCTTCTGTTTCTCCTACTCCTTCTCCTTCTCTTTCTTCTGCTTTTCCTTCTGCTTCTGCTTCTGCTTCTGCATCTTCTGCTTCTTCTGCTACTGCCTCTGCTTCTTCTGTTTCTTCTGCTTCCCCTTCTGCTTCTCCTTCTGCTTTTGCTTCTCTTTCTGCTTCTGCTTCTCCTTCTGCTTCTCCAGATTCTGCTTCTTCTGCTTCTCCTGCTTCTCCTTCTGCTTCAGGTTCTGCTTCTGCTTCTTCTGCTTCTTCTGCTTCTGCTTGTCCTGCTGCTGCTTCTTCTGCTTCTCCTGCTTCTCTTTCTGCTTTTCCTTCTTTTTCTGCTTCTCCTTCTGCTTCTTCTCCTTCCTATGTTTCTTCTGCTTCTGCTTCTCCTGCTTCTCGTTGTGCTTCTCTTCCTGCTTCTCCTTCTCCTTCTTCTGCTTCTCCTTCTGCTTCTGCTTCTCCTTCTGCTTCTGCTTCTGCTTCAATTTCTCCTTCTGCTTCTCATTCTGCTTCTGCGTCTTCTGTTTCTCTGCTTCTCCTGCTTCTGCTTCTCCTGCTTCTCCTACTTCTATTGCTGCTTCTCCTTCTGCGTCTCTTTCTGCTTCTACTTATCCTTTTGCTTCTCCTACTCCTAATCCTTCTCTTTCCCCTTCTTCTCCTTCTTCTCCTTCTGCATCTTCTTCTGCTTCTGCTTCTCCTTCTGCTGCTTCTTCTGCTTCTGCTTCTCCTTCTTCTGCTTCTCCCTCTGATTCTGCTTCTTATGCTCATTCTTTTTCTTCTGCTTCTGCTTCTCCTGCTTCTGCTTCTTCTGCTTCTATTGCTTCTCCTTCTCCTTCTCCTTCTCCTTCTTCTTCTTCTTCTTCTTCTTCTTCTTCTTCTTCTTCTTCTTCTTCTTCTTCTTCTTCTTCTTCTTCTTCTTCTTCTTCTTCTTCTTCTTCTTCTTCTTCTTGTCTTTCTGCTGCTTCTGCTTTTCCTGCTTCTTCTTCTTCTACTGCTTCTCTTTCTGCTTCTGCTTCTCCTTCTGCTTCTCCTATTGCTTCTGTGGCTCTTCCTTCTCCTTCTCCTACTTCTCCTTATCCTTCTGCTTCTGCTTCTTCTGCTTCTACCTGCTTCTCCTTCTGCATCTTCTGCTTCTGCTTCTCCT
>NW_012303952.1:0-2991 GCF_000151885.1 Dipodomys ordii
GCGAGGACACAGAGGTTCACAGCGGGACACAGCGTAGGACAAAGCAGGAGACAGCGAGGGACAAAGAGAGGACACAGCTGGACACAGCGGGGTACACAGCGGGACACAGCAGGGGACACAGAAGGGTACACAGAGGGACAAAGCGAGAAACACAGCGAAGTCACACCGGGGGCCAAAGCGGGACAACACGGGACACAGTGTGACACAGTGTGACACAGCGGGGACACTACAGGGGCACAGCAGGACAAAGCGGGCGACACAGCGGGACACAGCGGGACACAGCAGGAGACACAGCGGGGGACAGCAGGGGACAGAGAGGGGACACAGCGGGAGACACTAAGGGGGACAGCAGGGGACAGAGAGGGGACACAGCGGGACACAGCGGGAACACAGCTGGACACAGTCGGGTACAAAGCGGGACACAGGGGGCACACAGTGGGGACACAGCGGGGGACAAAGCGGGACACAGCGGGTCACAGCGGGGGACACAGCGGGACACAGCGGGGGACACAGAGGGGTACACAGCGGGACACAGCCGGGAACACAGCGCGGACACAGTGGGACACACCGGGACACCGCGGGACACAGCGGTACACAGCGGGACACAGCAGGGGACACAGTGGGACAAAGCGGGGACACAGCAGGACACAGCAGGACACAGCGGGGGACACAGCGGTACACAGCTTGGGACACAGCGAGGACAAAGCGGGACACAGCGGGACAGAGCGGGGACACAGCAGGGACACAGCAGGTACACAGCGAGGGACACAGCGGGGGACACAGCGGGACACAACGAGGAACACATCGAGGACACAGCGGGACACAGCAGGACACAGCGTCGATACAGAGGGGACACAGAGGGACACAGCGGGGTACACAGCTGAGGACACAACGGGACACAGCGGTGAACACAGCGAGGACACAGCGGGACACAGCGGGGACACTGCGGGAACATAGCGGGACACAGCGGGTACAGAGCGGGACACAGCGGGGTCACAGAGTGGTACACAGCGCGACACATCGGGAAACAAAGAGAGGTCACAGCGGGGGACAAAGCGGGACATCACGGAACACAGTGTGACACAGCGGGACACAGCGGGACACAGCGGGGTACACAGCGGGACACAGCGTCGATACAGCGGGGACACAGCGTTACACAGCGTGGTACACAGCTTTGGACACAACGGGACACAGTGGGGGCACAGCCGGACACAGCGGGACACAGTGGGACACAGCAGGGACAAAGAGTGAGACACAGCGGGGGACAGAGAGGGAGAAAGCAGGGGACACAGCGAGGACACAGCGGGACACAGCGGTGACACAACGGGGACTCAGCGGGGGACAAAGCGGGACACAGCGGGGGACACAGTGGGACACAGCGGGGGACACTGCGGGACACAGTGTGGGACAGAGCGTGGGACTCAGCGAGACACAGCGGGTACAAACTGGACACAGCGGGGTACACAGAGGGACACAGCAGGGACACAGCGGGGAAACAGCGAGGACACAGCGGCACACAGTGGGGGACACAGCAAGGACAGAGCAGGACACAGCGGGGGACAAAGCGGGACATAGCGGGGGGCACAGCGGGGACACAGCGGGACACAGCGTGGGACACAGGATGGATACAGAGGTACACAGCAGGGGACAGAGCAAGGACACAGTGGGACACAGCGGGACTCAGCGGGGGACACAGCAGTACACAGCGGGACACAGCGGGACACAGAGGGGAAAGAGCATGGACACAGCGGGGGACACAGCGAGACACAGCGGGGGACACAGAGGGGTACACAGCGGGACACAGCGGGGAAAAAAGCAAGGCCACAGCGGAACACAGCGTGGGACACAGCGAGGACCCAGCGGGACACAGTGGGGACAAAGCAGTAGACACAGCGGGGCACAATGGCGGACACATCGGGACACAGCGGGGGACACAGGGAGGACACAGTTGGACCCAGCGGGACCCAGACTCGATACAGCGGGGACACAGCGGGACACAGCGAGGTACACAGCTGGGGACACAACAGGACACAGCGGGGGACACAGCGAGGACACAGCGGGACACAGCGGGACACAGCGGGACACTGCAGGAACATAGCGAGACACAGCGGGGTACAGAGCGGTACACAGCGGACACAGCTGGGGACATAGCGGGGACACAGCGGGACACAGCGGGGGACACAGCGAGGACACAGCGGGACACAGCGGAACTCAGCGGGGGACAAAGCGGGAGACAGCGGGGGATACAGCAAGCACACAGCAGGACACAGCGGCCACACAGAGGGGACTCAGTGGGGGACACAGCGGGGGACAAAGAGGGACACCACGGAACACAGTGAGACACAGCGGGACACAGCGGGACACTGTGGGGACACAATAGGACAAAGCGGGGGACATAGCGGGACACAACGGAACAAAGCGGGGGACAGAGCGGAGACAGAGTAGGGCCACAGCGGGACACCTCGGTGACACAGCTGGACACAGCGGGGTACACAGCGGGAAAAACCGGGCACACAGCGGGGACACAGCGGGACACAGCGGGACACAGCGGGGACAGAGCGGGACATAGTCGGACACAGCCGGACACAGCGGGGGACACAGCGGGACACAGCGGGGGACCCAGCGAGGACACAGTGGGACACAGCGGGGGACACAGCGAGGAAGCAGCGGGACACAGCAGAACTCAGCGGGGACAGAGCGGGACACAGTCGGACACAGCGGGACACAGTGGGGGACACAGCGGGACACAGCGGGGGACCCAGCGAGGACACAGCGGGACACAGCGGGGGACACAGCGAGGACACAGCGGGGGACACAGCAGGGGACACAGCGGGACACAGCGGGGAACACAGCGAGGACACAGCGGGACACAGCGGGACACAGCGTCGATACAGAGGGGACTCAGCGGAGGACACACCGGGGGAAACAGCTGGGGACAAAGTGGGACACCACGGGACACATTGTGACACAGCGGGACACAGCGGGGACTGA
>NW_012303953.1:0-2991 GCF_000151885.1 Dipodomys ordii
TAGTTCTCAAGAAGCAAAGCAGAAGGAGAAGCAGAATGAGACGCAGAAGAAACAGAAGAAGCAGAATCAGTAGCAGAAGAAGCTGAAGATGCAGAACCAGAAAGAGAAGCAGAAGGAATAGCAGAAGAACGAGAAGGAGAAGCAGAAGGAGACGCAGGAAAAGCAGAAGAAACAGAAGCAGACGGAGAAGAAGGAGAAGGAGAAGCCGAAGCAGAAGAAGAAGCAGACGAAAAGCACAAGCAGAAGGAGATGCAGAAGGAGAAGCAGGAGATGCAGAAGAAGCAGAAGCAGAAGGAGAAGAAGAAGGAGAAGAATCAGAATCAAAAGAAGCAGAAGCAGAAATAGAAAGAGAAGCCGACGAAGAGAAGCAGAACGAGAAGCAGGAGAAGCAGGAGAAGCACAAGCGGGAGAAGCAGAAGAAGAAGTAACAGAAGAAGGAGAAGGAGCAGAAGCAGAAGGAGAAGCAGAAAGAGAAGCAGGAAAAGCAGAAGAAGCAGAAGCAGGAGAAGCAGAAGGAGAAGAAACAGGAGAAGGACAAGAAGCAGAAGCAGAAGGAGAAGCAGAAACAGAAGGAGAAGCAGAAAGAGAAAGAGGGGAAGCAGAAGAAACAGAAGCAGGAGAAGCAGAAGCATAAGAATCCGAAGAAGCAGAAGCAGAACCTGAAGCAGAAGGAGAAGCAGGATAAGCAGAAGAAGCCGAATCTGGAGAAGCAGAATGAGAAGCTGAAGGAGAAGCAGAAGCAGAAGCAGAAATAGAATCAAAAGCAGAAGGAGAAGCAGAAGAAACAGAAGAAGCAGAAGCAGTAGCAGTTCCAGCAGAAGCAGAAGGAGAAGCAAAAGTAAAAGCAGAAGAACGAGAAGGAGAAGGAGAAACAGAAGGAGAAGCAGAAGGAGAAGCAGAAGAAGCAGAAGGAGAAGCAGAAGGAGAAACAGAAGCAGAAGAAGCAGCAGAAGGAGAAGCAGAAGCAGAAGAAGATGCAGAAGGAGAAGCAGGAGAAGCAGAAAAAGCAGAAGCAGAAGGAGAAGGAGAAGTAGGAGAAGGAGAAGGAAGAGCCGCAGAAGCAATAGGAGATGCTGAAGGAGAAGCAGAAGCAGAATGAGAAGCAGAAAGAGAAGCAGTAGAAGAAGAAGAAGCAGGTTAAGCAGAAGCAGACGAAAGAGAAGAAGAAGAAGAAGAAGAAGAAGAAGAGGAAGAAGAAGAAGAAGAAGAAGAAGAAGAAGAAGAAGAAGAAGAAGAAGAAGAAGAAGAAGAAGAAGAAGAAGAAGAAGAAGAAGAAGAAGAAGAAGAAGAAGGAGAAGAAAAAAAAGACGAAGAAGAAGAAAAAGAAGCAGCAGCATAAGGAGAAGCGTAAGGAGAAGCAGTAGAAGCAGAAGAAGCAGAAGCAGAAGCAGAAGAAAAAGAATAAGCAAAAGAAGCAGAAGCAGAAGCACTGGGAGAAGCAGAAGAATGAGAAGGAGCAGCAGAAGGAGAAGCAGAAGCAGAAAGAGAAGCAGAAACAGAAGGAGAACAAGAAGGAGAAGCATGAGAATCAGAAGAAGCAGAAGTAGAAGCAGAAAGAGGAGAAGAAGGAGAATCAGAAGTAGAAGCAGAAGAAACAGAAGAAGAAGAAGCAGAAGAAACAGAAGCAAAAGAAACAGAAGAAGGAGAAGAGCAGAAGCAGAAGGAGAAAGAGAAGCAGGAGAAATAGAAGAAGCAGAAGCAGAAGAAACAGGAGAAGCCGAAGAAGCAGAAGCAGAATCTGAAGCAGGAGAAACAGAAGAAGCACAATCTGAAGAAGAAGCAGAAGAAACAGAAATAGTACAATAAGCAGAAGCAGCAGGAAAAGCAGAAGAAGAAGAAGAAGGAGAAAGGCGAAAGAGAAAGGAGTAAGAGTAGGAGAAGCAAAAGGATAAGCAGAAGCAGAAAGAGACGCAGAAGAAGAAGCAGCACTAGAAGTAGGAGAAGCAGGAGAAGCAGAAGAAACAGAAGACGCAGAAGCAGAATGAGAATCAGAAGGAGAAATTGACGCAGAAGCAGAAGCAGAAGGAGAATCAGAAGCAGAAGGAGAAGCAGAAGGAGAAGGAGAAGCAGAAAAAGAAGCAGAACGAGAAGCAGGAGAAGCAGAAGCAGGAGAAGCAGAAACAGAAAAAAGAGAAGAAGGAGAAGAAGCAGAAGCATAAGGAGAAGCAGAAACAGAAGGAATAGCAGAAAGAGAAGCAGGAGAAGCATAAGAAGCAGCAGCAGGAGAAGCAGAAGCAGAAGAAGCCGAAGAAGCAGAAGCAGAACCTGAAGCAGAAGGAGAAGCAGAAGAAGCAGAATCTGGAGAAGCAGAAGGACAAGCAGAAGCAGAAAGAGAAGCAAAAGCAGAAGGAGAAGCAGAAGAAACAGAAGAAGCAGAGGCAGTAGCAGAAGAAGCAGAAGATGCAGAAGCAGAAGCAGATGGAAAAGCAGAAGAACGAAAAGATGAAGGAGAAACAGAAGGAGAAACAGAAAGAGAAGCAGAAGAAGGAGCAGGAGAAGGAAAAGCAGCAGGAGAAGCAGAAAGAGCACCAGAAGGAGAAGCAGGAGATGCAGAAACAGGAGAAGCAGAAGCAGAAGATACAGGAGAAGGACAAGAAGCAGAAGTAGAAGGAGAAGCAGAAACAGAAGGAGAAGCAGAAAGAGAAGGAGGGGAAGCAGAAGAAGCAGAAGCAGGAGAAGCAGAAGCATAAGAATCCGAAGAAGAAGAAGCAGAACCTGAAGCAGAAAGAGAAGCAGGGGAAGCAGAAGAAGCAGAATATGGAGAAGCAGAATGAGAAGCTGAAGGAGAATCAGAAGGGGAAAGAGAATCAAAAGCAGAAGTAGAAGCAGAAGAAACAGAAGAAGCAGTAGCAGTTGCAGCAGACGCAGAAGAGAAGCAGAATGGAAAAGCAGAAGAACGAGAACAAGACGAGAAACAGAAGCAGAAGCAGAACGAGAATCAGAATGAGAAGCAGAAGAAGCAGAAGTAGAAGCAGAAACAGAAGAATAAGC
>NW_012303954.1:0-2991 GCF_000151885.1 Dipodomys ordii
ACGCTGTTTTCCCCCGCTGTGTTCCCTGCTGTGTTCCCTTCTGTGTACCCCCGCTGTGTACCAGTTTTGTCCTCGCTGTGTCTTCGCTGTGTTCCCACGCTCTGTCCCCACACTGTTCCCGCCTTTGTCCCGCTACCCCGCTGTGTCCCACTATGTTTCCCGCAGTGTCCCCGCTGTGTACCGCTCTGTCCCGCTTTGTCCTCGCTGTGTCCCCCGCAGTGTCCCGTTGTGTCCCCCGCTGTGTCCCGCTGTATCCCGCTGTAACGACGCTGGGTCCTGCTGGGTCCCGCTATGTCCTCCTTATGTTCCCTGCTGTGTCCCGTTGTGTCCCCAGCTGTGTACCTCACTGTGTCCCACTGTGTCCCCGCTGTATCGACGCTGGGTCCCGCTGGGTCCCGCTGTGTCCTCCCTGTGTCCCCGACTGTGTCCCGCTATGTCCGCCACTGTGTCCCGCTGTGTCTACTGCTTTGTCGCCGCTGTGTCCCGCTGTGTTCCGCTGTGTCCTCGCTCTGTCCTACGCTGTGTTCTGCTTTGGCCTCACTGTTTTCCCCGCTGTGTACCCCTCTGTATCCCCCGCTGTTTCCCGCTGTGTCCCCCACTGTGTCCCTGCTGTGTCCCCGCTGTGTCCCGCTGTGTCCCACTGTGTAATGCTGTGTCCCTCGCTGAGTCCCGCTGTGTCCCCGCTGTGTCCCAATGTGTCCTCGCTCTGTCCCCCGCTGTGTACCGCTATGTCCTTCCTGTGTCCCCCGCTGTGTCCCGTTGTGTCCCGCTGTGTCCCCCGCTGTGGACCCGCTATGTCCCGCTGTGTCCACCGCTGTGTCCCGCTCTGTCCTTGCTGTGTCCCCCACTGTGTGCCGCTGTGTCCTCGCTGTGTCCCCCGCTGTGTCTGCTGTGTCCTTTTGTGTCACGCTGTTTCCCCGCTGTGTCCCTGCAGTGTTCCTCTGTGTACCCCGCTGTGTCCAACTTTGTCCCCGCTGTATCTCGTTGTGTCCCACGCTCTGTCCCACAATGTGTCCCGCAGTGTCCCCCGCTGTGTCCCGCTGTGTCCCCCGCTGTGTCCCGCTGTGTCCTCCGCTGAGTCCCCACTGTGTCCCCGCTCTGTCCCGTTGTGTCCCCCGCTGTGTCCTGCTGTGTCCCGCTGTGTCCCGCTGTGTCCTTGCTGTGACCCGCTCTGTCCCCACTGTATCGACGCTGTGTCCCGCTGTGTCCCGCTGTGTCCGCGCTGTTTTCCCCCTGTGTCCCGCTGTGTACCCCTCTGTGTCCCCTGCTGTGTCCCGCTGTGTCCCCCGCTGTGACCCGTTGTGTTCCGCTGTGTCCCCCACTGTGTCCCTGCTGTCTCCCCGGTGTGTCCCACTGTGTCCCACTGTGTACTGCTGTGTCTCCCGCTTAGTTCCGCTGTGTCCCCGCTGTGTCCTAATGTGTACTCGCTGTGTCATGCTCTGTCATGCTCCATCCCCGCTGTGTCCCGCTGTGTCCCGCTGTGTCCCCACTGTGTGCCCTCTGTGTCCCTCTGTGTACCCCGCTGTGTCCAGCTGTGTCCCCGCTGTGTCCTGCTGTGTCCCCTCTCTGTCCCCCGCTGTGTCCCCCGCTGTGTCCCGCTGTGTCCCGCTGTGTCACACTGTGTCCCGTGTTGCCCCGCTTTGTCCCCCGCTGTGACCTCGTTGTGTTTCTCGCTGTGTCCCGCTGTGTACCACTCTGTGACCCCACTGTGTCCCGCTCGGTATCCCGCTGTGTCCCTCTATGTTCCTGCAGTGTCCCCGCTGTGTCCCGCTGTGTCCTTGCTGTGTCCACTGCTGTGTCCCGTTGTGTCCCCAGCTGTGTTCCCCGTTGTGTCCTGCTGAGTCCCCCGCTGTGTCCGCCGCTGTGTCCCTGCTGTGTCCCTGGTGTGTCCCAGCTGTGTCCCGCTGTGTCCCGCTTTGTCCTCGCTGTGTCCCAAGCTGTGTTCCGCTGTGTCCCCGCTGTGTACCGCTGTGTCCCCGCTGTATCGACGCTGTGTCCTGCTGGGTCCCGCTGTGTCCTCGCTGTGTTCCCCGTTGTGTCCCGCTATGTCCCCCGCTGTGTCCTCCGCTGTGTCCCTGCTGTGTCCCTGCTGTGTCCCCGCTGTGTACCGCTGTGTCCCACTGTGTCCTCGCTGTGTCCCAAGCTGTGTTCCGCTGTGTCCCCCGCTGTGTCCCGCTGTGTCCCGCTGTGTCCCTGCTGTGTCCCACTGTGTCCCCCGCTGTGTCCCGCTGTGTCCCTGCTGTGACCCGCTCTGTCCCCGCTGTATTGACGCTGTGTCCCGGTGTGTCCCACTGTGTCCGCACTGTGTTTCCGACTGCGTCCCGCTGTGTACCCCTCTGTGTCCCCCACTGTGTCCCTCTGTGTCCCCTCTCTGTCCCCTGCTGACTCCCGCTGTGTCCCCCGCTGTGTCTCGCTGTGTCGCCCTCTTTGTCTCGCTGTGCCCCTGCAGTGTCCCCGCTGTGTCCCACTGTGTCACACTGTGTCCCGTGTTGTCCCGCTTTGGCCCCCGCTGTGACCTCGCAGTGTTTCCCGCTGTGTCCCGCTGTGTCCTCGCTGTGTTCCCCGCTGTGTCCCGCTGTGTCCACCGTTGTGTCCACCGCTGTGTCCTCGCTGTGTCCCCCGCTGTGTCCCGCTTTGTCCTCGCTGGGTCCCCCGCTGTGTCCCGTTGTGTCACCCGCTGTTTCCCGCTGTGTCCGACTGTGTCACGCTCTGTCCCCGCTGTGTCCCGCTGTGTCCCTCTGTGTCCCCACTGTGTGTCTGCTGTGTCCCGCTGTGTACTCCACTGTGTCCAGCTGTGTCCTTTTGTGTCACGCTGTTTCCCCGCTGTGTCCCTGCTGTTTCCCTCTGTGTACCCCGCTGTGTCCAGCTTTGTCCCCGCTGTGTCTCGCTGTGTCCCCTGCTGTGTCCCACTGTGTCCCCCGCTGAGTCCCCGCTGTGTCACCGCTGTGTCACCACTGTTTCCTCACTGTGTCCCCTGCTGTCCCCCTCTCT
>NW_012303955.1:0-2991 GCF_000151885.1 Dipodomys ordii
CTGCGGGGCACAGCGGGGGACTCAGCGGGTTACATCGGGGGATTCTGGGAGGACTCAGCGGAACACAGCATGGGACAAAGTTAGGATTCAGCGGGACAAAGCGAGACACAGCAGGACACTGCGTGAAACAGCGGTGAACCTGCAGGTACACATTGGGACACATCGGGGGACACAGCGGGACCCAGCGGGACTCAGCGGGGGACACAGCAGGACACAGCGGGGACAAAGCGGGACACAGCGTGGGACACAGAAGGGACAAAGCGTGACACAGTGGGGGACACAGCGAGGAAAGAGCGGGACACAGCGGTGACACAGCGGGACTCATTTGGGGACACTGCGTTTCACTTCGGGACACAGCGGGGACACAGCAAGGACACAGCGGGGGACACAGGAAGACACAGACGGACACAGCTGGGGACACAGAGGGACACAGCGAGAGACACAGCGGGGGACACAGCGGGACCCAGCGGAGAACAAAGAGAGGAAACAGCGGGACCCAGCGGGACACAGCGTCGATAGTGCGGGGACACAGAGGGACACAGCGGTGACACAGGGGGACTCAGCGGGGGATACTGCGGACACAGCGGGGGACACAGCTGGACACAGTGGGGAACACAGAGAGGACACAGCAGGACCCAGCGGGACAAAGTGTCGATACAGCGGGAGCACAGCGGGATACAGCGGGGTACACAGCTGATGACACAAAGCGACACAGTGGGGGACACAGCGGGACACAGCGGGACACAGCGGGGCACAGCAGGGACAAAACGGGAGACACAGTGGGGAACAGAGCAGGACACAGAGGGGGACACAGAGAGGACACAGTGGGGACACAGCGAGACTCAGCCGGGGACACAGCGGGGGAAAAAGCGGGACACCACGTGACACAGTGGGACACAGCGGGACACAGCGGGGTCACTGCGGGGACACAGCGGGACACAGTGGGGGACAAAGCGGGACACAGCGGGACACAGCGGGACACAGTCGGACACTGCGGGGGACACAGCGGGTCTCAAGAGGGGGACACAGCGAGGACACAGTGGGACACAGCGGCACACAGGGGGGGACACAGCGAGGACACAGCAGAACACAGCGTGGGAAACAGCGAGAACACAGCGGGATACAGCGAGTCACAGCGGGACACAGTGGGGACACAGCAGTAGACACAGCGAGACACAGTGGGGGACACAGTGGGACACAGCGGGGAACACAGCCAGGACACAGCAGGGACACAGCGGGGACACTGCGGGAACATAGTGGGACACAGCGGGGCACACAGCGGGACACAGCGGGATAAAGCTTGGGACACAGCGGGAACACAGCAGGACACAGCGGGGGACACAGCGAGGACACAGCGGGACAAAGCGGGACACAGCGTGGGACAAAGCGGGAGACAGCAGGGGACACAGCGAGGACACAGCGGGACACAGCGGCGACACATAGAGGACTCAGCGGGGGACACAGTTGGGGACAGAGCGGGACACAGCGCGACACTGCGGGGCAAACCGGGGGACACAGCGGGACACAGCGGGGGACCCAGCGGGACACAGCGGGACACCGCGGGGCACAGCGGGGGATACAGCGGGACACAGTGGGGGACACAGGGAGGACACAGCTTAACACAGCATGGGACAAAGCGAGGACACAGCGGGACACAGCGAGACACAGCGGGACCCAGCGGGGACCCAGCAGTGGACACAGCGGGACACAGCGGGGGACAAAGCGGGACACAACGGAACACAGCAGGACACAGCGTGAAACAGCGGTGAACCTGCGGGGACACAGCGGGACACAGAGGGGGACACAGCGGGGCACAGCGGGACACAGCGGGGGACACAGCCGGACACAGCAGGGACACAGCGGGGACACAGCGGGACCCAGCAGGACACAGTGGGGGACACAGCGGGACACAGCGGGACACAGCGGGGGACACAACAGGGACACAGTGGGACACAGTAGGACACAGCGTGGGACAAAGCGGGAGATAGCGGAGGACACAGCAGAACACAGCGTGGGAAACAGCGAGGACACAGCGGGACACAGCGAGGACACAGCGGGGACACAGCGGGGACACAGCGGCACCCAGCAGGACACAGCGGGGCACACAGCGGGACACAGCTTGGGACACAGCGGGAACACAGCAGGACACAGCCGGGGACACAACGAGGACACAGCGGGACACAGCGGGACACAGCGTGGGACAAAGCGGGAGATAGCAGGGGACACAGCGAGGACACAGCAGGACACAGTGGCGACACATAGAGGACTCAGCGGGGGACACAGTGGGGGACAGAGCGGGACACAGTGGGACCCAGCGGGGACAAATCATGAGACACAGCGGTGGACAGAGCGGGAGACAGAGGCGGACACAGCGAGGACACAGCGGGACACAGCGGGGACACAGAGGTGGCTCAGGGAGGCCACAGCGGGGGACAAAGCGGGACACCACGGAACACAGCGGGACACAGCGTGAAACAGCGGTGAACCTGCGGGGACACAGCGGGACACAGCGGGGGACACAGCGGGGCACAGCGGGGACACAGCGGGGACACAGCAGGACCCAGCAGGACACAGCGGGACACAGCAGGACACAGCGGGGGACACAGCGGGACACAGCGGGGGACACAGCGGGACACAGCGGGGACACAGAGGGGACTCAGCAGGGGACATAGCGGGGGACAAATCGGGACACCACAGGACACAGTGGGACACAGCGGGACACAGCGGGGACACTGCGGGGACACAGCGGGACAAAGCGGGGGACCCAGCGGGACACAGCGGGACACAGCAGGACCCAGCGAGGAAACAGCGGGGACACAGTGGGACACAGCGAGGACACAGCGGGACACAGCGGGACACTGCGGGGCACAGCGGGGGACACAGCAGGACACAGCGAGGGACACATGGAGGACACAGCGGAACACAGCATGGGACAAAGCGAGGACACAGCGTGAAACAGCGAGACACAGCGGGACCCAGCGGGGACACAGC
>NW_012303956.1:0-2991 GCF_000151885.1 Dipodomys ordii
TACAGCGAGGTACACAGAAGGACACAGCGGGGAAACAGCGTGACACAAAAGGACACAGCGCGACACAGCGGGGGACACAGCAAAGACACAGTGGCACACAGTGGGGGACACAGCAAGGACAGAGCGGGACACAGCGGGGGACACAGCGGGATATAGCGGGGGACACAGCGGGGGACACAGCGGGACACAGCGGCACACAGCGGGGGACACAGGAAGGACACAGCGGTACACAGCGGGGGACAGAGCGAGGACACATTGGGACACAGCGGGGACACAGCAGGACTCAGCGGGGGACGCAGCAGTACACAGCGGGACACAGCGGGACACAGCGGGGACACAGCAGGAACACAGCGGGGGACACAGCGGGAAACAGCGGGGGACACAGAGGGGTACACAGCGGGACACAGCGAGGAAAAAAGTGAGGCCACAGGAGAACACAGCGTGGGACACAGCGAGGACATAGCGGGACACAGCGGGCACAGCGGCGACAAAGCAGTAAACACAGCGGGACACACTGGCGGACATGGCGGGACATAGCTGGGGACACAGGGAGGACACAGCGGGACTCAGTTGGACCCAGCGTCGATAGAGCGGGGACACAGCGGGACACAGCGAGGTACACAGCTGGGGACACAACGGGACACAGCGGGGGACACAGTGAGGACACAGCGGGACACAGCGGGACACTGCGGGAACATAGCGGGACACAGCGGGGGACACAGCGGAACACAGCGGGACACAGCTGGGGACATAGCGGGGACACAGCCGGATACAGCGGGGGACACAGGGAGGACACAGCGTGACACAGCGGAAGAAAGCGGGGGACAAAGCGGGAGACAGCGGGGGAAACAGCGAGGACACAGCGGGACACAGCGGGACACAGCGGGGACAAAGCAGTAGACACAGCGGGACACAGTGGCAGACATGGCGGGACATAGCTGGTGACACAGGGAGGACACAGCGGGACCCAGTGGGACCCAGCGTCGATACAGCGTGGACACAGCGGGACACAGCAAGGTACACAGCTGGGGACACAACAGGACACAGCGGGGAACAAAGCGAGGACACAGCGGGACACAGCGGGACACTGCGGGAACATAGCGGGACACAGCGGGGTACACAGCGGGACACAGCGGGACACATCTGGGGACATAGCGGGGACACAGTGGGGACACAGCGTGGGAAACAGCGAGGACATAGCGTGACACAGCGGGGACACAGCGGGGGACAAAGCGGGAGACAGCGGGGACACAGCGAGGACACAGCAGGACACAGCGGCCACAAAGAGGGGACTCAGCGGTGGACACAGCGGGGGACAAAGAGGGACACCACGGGACACAGTCTGACACAGTGGGACACAGCGGGACACTGCGGGGACACAGCAGGACAAAGTGGGGGACACAGCGGGACACAGCGGGCACACAGCGGGGACACAGCGGGACACAGCGGGACAGAGCGGGGACAGAGCGGGACACAGTCGGACACAGCGGGACACAGCGGGGGACACAGCGGGAGACAAAGAGGGACACCACGGAACACAGCGGGACACAGCAGGAAACAGCAGTGATACTGCGTGGACACAGTGGGACACAGCGGGGGACACAGCGGGACACAGAGGGGGACAGAGCGGGACACAGTGGGGGACAGAGCGTGGGACACAGCGAGACACAGCGGGGACAAAGCTGGTCACAGCGGGGTACACAGAGGGACACAGCGGGGACGCAGTGGGGAAACAGCGTGTCACAGCAGGACACAGCGGGACACAGCGGGGGACACAGCAAGGACACAGCGGCACACAGCATGGGACACAGCAAGGACACAGTGGGACACAGAGGGGGACACAGCGGGACATAGCAGGGGACACAGCAGGGGACACAGCGGGACACAGCGGGACACCGCGGGGGACACAGGGAGGATACAGCAGGACACAACGGGGGACAGAGCGAGGACACATTGGGACACATTGGGACACAGCGTGATTCAGCGGGGGACACAGCAGTATACAGCGGGACAAAGCGGGACACAGCGGGGACACAGCAGAGACACAGCGGGGGACAGAGCGGTACACAGCGGGGGACCCAGGGATGACAGACCAGGACCCAGCGGGACCCAGCGTGGATATAGCAGGGACCCAGCTGGACCCAGCGGGACACAGCAGGGACACAGTAGTAGACACAGCGGGACACAGCGTTGGACAAAGGGAGGACACAGCGGGACCCAGCGGGACCCAGCGTCGATACAGCAGGGACACAGCGGGACACAGTGGGGTACACAGCTGGGGACACAGCAAGGACACAGCGGGACACAGCGGGACACAGCGGGGACACTGCGGGAACATAGCAGGACACAGCAGGGTACACAGCGGGACAAAGCGGGACACAGCTGGGGACACAGCGGGGACACAGCGGGACACAGCGGAACACAGCGGGAGTCAAAGCGGGAGACAGCGGGGGACACAGCGAGGACACAGGGGGACACAGCGGCGACACAGAGAGGACTCACCGGGGGACACAGTGTGGGACAAAGTGGGACACCACGGGACACAGTGTTACATAGCGGGACACAGCGGGGACACTGCGGGACACAGAAGGAGAAAGCGGGGGACACAGCGGGACACAGCGCGCCACAGAGGGGCACACAGCGGGGGACAGGGGAGACAGAGAGTGGCCACAGCGAGACAAAGCGGTGACACAGCTGGACACAGCGGGGTACAAGCGGGACACAGCGGGCACACAGCGGGGACACAGCGGGACACAGCGGGACACAGCGGGGACACAGTGGGACACAGCGGGCCACAGCAGGCACACAGCTGAGACACAGCGGGACACAGCGGGGACAGAGATTGACATAGCCGGACACAGCGGGACACAGCGGGGGACACAGCGGGACACAGTGGGTGACCCAGTGAGGACACAGCGGGACACAGCAGGGACACAGCAAGGACACAGCGGGGGACACAGCGGGGGACACAGCAGGACACAGCGGGACTGA
>NW_012303957.1:0-2991 GCF_000151885.1 Dipodomys ordii
GGAGGACACAGGGGGATAGAGGGGGAGATATTGCGAGGACACAGCGGGACACAGAGGGACACAGCGGTGACACAGCGGGGACTCAGCGGAGGACACAACAGCGGATATAGCGGGACAATACGGAGCACAGCGGGACATAGCGGGGGACAGAGCGGGACACAGCGGGGGACACAGCGGGACACAACAGGGACACAGCGGGGACTCACCGGGGGACACAAAGGAGGACAAAGCGGGACACCAAGGGACACAGTGTGACACAGCGGGTCAAAGCGGGGTACACAGCTGGGGACACAACGGGAAACAGCGGGGGACACAGCGGGACACAGCGGGGACAAAGCGGGGGACATAGCAGGGGACAGAGCGGGACCCAGCAGGGACCCAGCGGGACCCAGCGGGGAAACAGCGGGGACTCAGGGGCGGACACAGGGACAATCGTGGTCACAGCGGAACACAGCGGCAACACAGCAGGGACACAGCGGAGGACAGAGTGGAACACAGCGAGGGACACGGTGAGGACACAGCAGGACACAGCGAGGACACAGCGGGGACTCAGCGGGACACAGCGGGACACAGCGGGGTCATAGCAGGGACACAGCAGGGACACAGCAGGGGACACAGCAGGACACAACGGGACACAGCGGGGGACAAAGCAGGACACAGCAGGGGACACAGCGGGGGTCACAGCGGGACACAACGGCGAACACAGCGAGGACCCAGCGGGACACAGCGTCGATACAGCGGGGACACAGCGTTACACAGTGGGTTACACAGCTGGGGACACAGAGGGACACAGTGGGGGACACAGAGGGACACAGCGGGGACAAAGCGTGAGACACAGCATGGGACAGAGCGGGAGACAGCGGGGGACACAGCGAGGACACAGCGGGACACAGCGGGGACACAGCAGGGACACAACGGGGGACACAGCGGGACACAGCGGGATACAGTGGGGGACAAAGCGGCACACAGCGGGGGACACAGTGGGGTACACAGCAGGCCACAGCGGAGAACACTGCGAGAACACAACGGGACCCAGCGGGACACAGCGTCGATGCAACGGGGACACAGCGGGACACAGCGGGGTACACAGCTCGGGTCACAACAGGACACAGCGGGGGACACAACGAGGACATAGCGGAACACAGCATGGGACACAGCGTGGACACAGCGGGACAACAGCGGGACACAGCGGGACACAGCGGGACACAGCAGGGACACAGCAGTAGACACAGCGGGACACAGCGCGGGACAAAGCGGGACACTGCGGGACACAGCGGGACACAGCAGGGACACAGCAGTAGACACAGCGGGACACAGCACGGGACAAAGCGGGACACTGCGGGACACAGCGGGACCCAGCAGGGACACAGCAGTAGACACAGCGGGTATTCAGCGGAACACAACAGGGTACACAGCTGGGGAAACAAAGGGACACATCGGGGGACACACCGAGGACACAGTGAAACACAGCGAGGGACACAGTGAGGACACAGCGGGACACAGCGGGACACAGCGGAACACAGCAGGGCACACAGCAGTAGACACAGCGGGGACACAGCGGGACTCAGCGGGGGACCCAGCGGAACACAGTCAGGGACAGAGCGTGGGACTCAGTGAGACACAGCGGGGACCAAGCTGAACACAGCGGGGTACACAGCAGGACATAGCGGGGACAAAGCGGGTACACAGCGGGACACAGCGGGTCCCAGCAGGGACAGAGCGGGACACAGCAGGACACAGCGGGCGACACAGCGGGACATAGCGGAGGACACAGCGGGGACAGAGCGGGACACAGCGGAGTACACAGCGAGGAGACAGCGGGACACAGCGGGGGACACAGCGAGGACACAGCGGGACATAGCGGGACACAGCAGGGACACAGCAGTAGACACAGCGGGACACAGTGGGGTACACAGCAGGGGACACAACGGGACACAGCAGGGGACACAGAGAGGACACAGCGGGACACAGTGGGGGACACAGCGAGGACACAGCGGGACATAGTGGGGGACAAAGTGGTAGACAGCGGGGGACACAGCGAGGACACAGCGGGACATAGTGGGGACACAGAGGGGATTCAGCGGGAGACACCTCGGGGGACAAAGCGGGACGCCACCGGACACAGTGGGACACAGCGGGGACACTGCGGGGACACAGCGGGACAAAGCGGAGGACACAGCTGGACACAGCGGGACACAGCGGGACACTGCAGGGGACACAGCGGGACACAGAGGGGACCACAGAGGGGTACACAGCGGGACACAGCGGGGAACACAGCGAGGACACAGCGGGTCCCAGCGGAACACAGCGTCGATACAGCGGGGACACAGCAGTTCACAGCGGGTACACACCTGGTGACACAAAGGGACACATCGGGGGACACAGCGAGGACACAGCGGAACACAGCTGGACACAGCGGGACACAGCAGTGACACAGCAGTAGACACAGTGGGACAAAGCGGGGGACACAGTGGGACACAGTGGGGGATACAGGGAGGACACAGCGGGACACAGCGGGGACACAGCTGGGACTCACCGGGGGACACAGTGGGGGACAAAGCGGGACACCAGGGGACACAGCGTTACACAGCGGGGACACTGCAGGAACATAGCAGGACACAGCAGGGTACACAGCGGGACACAGTGGGACACAGCAGGGGACAAAGCGGGGACACAGCGGGACACAACGAGGAAACACAGCGAGGACACAGCGGGACACAGCAAGGGACAAAGCGGGGGACAGCGGGGGACACAGTGAGGACACAGCGGGACACAGCGGGGACACAGAGGGGACTCAGCGGGGGACACAGCGGGGGACAAAGCAGGACACCACGGGACACAGTGTGACACAACGGAACACAGCGAGGACACTGCGGAGACAGAGCTGGACACAACGGGGTACACAGCGGAACACGGCGAGCACACAGCGGGGACACAGCGTGACACAGCGGGACACAGCGGGGACACAGCGGGACACAGCGGGACACAGCG
>NW_012303958.1:0-2991 GCF_000151885.1 Dipodomys ordii
GTTGTGTCCCAGCTATGTACCCTGCTGTGTCACGCTCTGTCCCCGCTGTATCGACGCTGTGTCCGCTGGGTCCCCCTGTGTACTCTCTGTGTTCCACACTGTGTCCCGCTGTGTCCCCCGCAGTGTCCCTCGCTGTTTCCCGCTGTGTCCCCCGCTGTGTCCCTGCTGTGCCCCGCTGTGCCCCGCTGTGTACTGCTGTGTCCCCCTGTGTCCCGCTGTGTCCCCGCTGTTTCCCAATGTGTCCTCACTGTGTCCCCCGCTGTGTCCCGCTGTGTCCCCCCTGTGTCGCCTGCTGTGTCCCGCTCTGTCCCTCTGTGTCCCCTGCTGTGTCCCCTGCTCTGTCCCACTGTGTCCCCCGCTGTGTCCCTGCTGTGTCCCCGCTGTGTCCCGCTGTGTACCGCTGTGTCCACCGCTGATTCCCGCTGTGTCCCAGATGTGTCCCGCTGTGTCCTCGCTGTGTCCCCTGCTGTGTCCCGCTGTGTCCCCCGCTGTGTCCCGCTCTGTCCCCTGCTGTGTCCCCGTTGTGTCCCGCTGTGTCCTGCTGTGTCCCGCTGTGACCGTGTTGAGTCCCGCTATATCCCCGCTTTGTCATCGCTGTGTCCCCCGCTGTGTCCCGCTGTGTCCCG
This sequence comes from Dipodomys ordii, assembly GCF_000151885.1. NCBI lineage: Eukaryota > Metazoa > Chordata > Mammalia > Rodentia > Heteromyidae > Dipodomys > Dipodomys ordii. The sequence goes on from NW_012303958.1 coordinate 627, forward strand.
CTGTGTCCCCCGCTGTGTCCCGATGTGTCCCCCTCTGTGTCCCGCTGAGTCCCCTGTTGTGTCCTGCTGTGTCCCGCTGTGTTCCGCTGTGTCACGCTGTGTCCTCGCTGTGTCTCCCGCAGAGTCCCGCAGTGTCCTCGCTGTGTCCCTCACTGTGTCCTGCTTTGTCCACTGCTGTGTCCCGCTGTGTACCCCTCTGTGTCCCCCGCTGTGTCCCCCGCTGTGTCCCTGCTGTGCTCCGCTGTGTACCGCTGTGTCTCGCTGTGTACTGCTGTGTCCCCCGCTGAGTCCTGCTGTGTCCCCTCTGTGTCCCAATGTGTCCTCGCTGTGTCCCCCGCTGTGTCCCACTGTGTTCCCCCTGTGTCCCCCGCTGTGTCCCGCTGGGTCCCTCTGTGTCCCCTGCTGTGTCCCCTGCTCTGTCCCACTGTGTCCCCCGCTGTGTCCCGCTTTGTCATCGCTGTGTACCCCGCTGTGTCCCGCTGTGTCCCACTGTGTCCTGTTGTGTCCCGCTATGTCCCACACTGTGTCCCGTTGTGTCCCCAGCTGTGTACCCCGCTGTGTCCCGCTGTATCCCCGCTCTATCGATGCTGTGTCCCTCGCTGTTTCCCGCTGTGTCCCCCGCTGTGTCCTGCTGTGTCCTCCCTGTGGCCCCGCTGTGTCCCGCTGTGTCCCCAGTTGTGTCCCGCTGGGTCCCCTGCTGTGTCACTGCTGTGTCCCGCTGTGTTCCACTGTGTCCCGCTGTGTCCTTGCTGTGTCTCCCGCAGTGTCCCGCAGTGTCCTCGCTCTGTCCCCCGCTGTGTCCCCCTCTGTGTCCCGCTGTGTCCTGCTGTGTCCCTCCTGTGTCCCGCTGTATCCCGCTGTATTCCGTGGTGTCCCGTTTGTCCCCCGCTGTGTCCCCCGCTGATCCCCGCTTTGTCCCCGCTGTGACCCGCTGTGTCCCACTGTGTCCCGCTGTGTCCCGCTATGGCCCCCACTGTGTCCCGTTGTGTCCCCAGCTATGTACCCTGCTGTGTCACGCTGTGTCCCCGCTGTATCGACGCTGTGTCCCGCTGTGTCCCGCTGTGTACTCTCTGTGTTCCACACTGTGTCCCGCTGTGTCCCCCGCAGTGTCCCTCGCTGTTTCCCGCTGTGTCCCCCGCTGTGTCCCTGCTGTGCCCCGCTGTGTCCCGCTGTGTACTGCTGTGTCCCCCTCTGTCCCGCTGTGTCCCCGCTGTTTCCCAATGTGTCCTCACTGTGTCCCCCGCTGTGTCCCGCTGTGTCCCCCCTGTGTCCCCTGCTGTGTCCCGCTCTGTCCCTCTTTGTCCCCTGCTGTGTCCCCTGCTCTGTCCCACTGTGTCCCCCGCTGTGTCCCTGCTGTGTCCCCGCTGTGTCCCGCTGTGTCCCGCTGTGTCCCCCGCTGATTCCCGCTGTGTCCCAGATGTGTCCCGCTGTGTCCTCGCTGTGTCCCCTGCTGTGTCCCCTTTGTCCCCCCTGTGTCCCCCGCTGTGTCCCGCTGTGTCCCCCGCTGTGTCCCGCTCTGTCCCCTGGTGTGTCCCCGCTGTGTCCCGCTGTGTCCTGCTGTGTCCCGCTGTGACCGTGTTGAGTCCCGCTATATCCCCGCTGTGTCCCGCTTTGTCATCGCTGTGTCCCCCGCTGTGTCCCACTGTGTCCCGCTGTGTCCCCCGCTGTGTCCCGCTGTGTCCCCCTCTGTGTCCCGCTGTGTCCCCTGCTATGTCCCTGCTGTGTCCCGCTGTGTTCCGCTGTGTCACGCTGTATCCTCGCTGTGTCTCCCGCAGAGTCCCGCAGTGTCCTCGCTGTGTCCCTCACTGTGTCCTGCTTTGTCCACTGCTGTGTCCCGCTGTGTACCCCTCTGTGTCCCCCACTGTGTCCCGCTGTGTCCCGCTTTGTCCCCCGCTGTGTCCCTGCTGTGCTCCGCTGTGTACCGCTGTGTCTCGCTGTGTACTGCTGTGTCCCCAGCTGAGTCCTGCTATGTCCCCGCTGTGTCCCAATGTGTCCTCGCTGTGTCCCCCGCTGTGTCCCGCTGTGTCCCCCCTGTGTCCCCCGCTGTGTCCCGCCGGATCCCTCTGTGTCCCCTGCTGTGTACCCTGCTCTGTCCCACTGTGTCCCCCGCTGTGTCCCGCTGTGTCCCACTGTGTCCTGTTGTGTCCTGCTATGTCCCACACTGTGTCCCGTTGTGTCCCCAGCTGTGTACCCCTCTGTGTCCCGCTGTGTCCCCGCTCTATCGATGCTGTGTCCCTCGCTGTTTCCCGCTGTGTCCCCCGCTGTGTCCTGCTGTGTCCTCCCTGTGGCCCCGCTCTGTCCCGCTGTGTCCCCGAGTTGTGTCTCGCTGGGTCCCCTGCTGTGTCACTGCTGTGTCCCGCTGTGT
>NW_012303959.1:0-2990 GCF_000151885.1 Dipodomys ordii
CTACTACTCGTAATCATCTCGTCTCATCTCATCTCTCTTCTGCTTTCTGCTCTCTCTCTGCTCTCTCTTTTCTGCTTTTCAGTTCTCTGCTCAGCTTCTGCTCTCTGCTTCTCGTCTGCTTCTGTTTCTCCATCTGCATCTGCTCTTCTCATCTTCTGTTTCTTCTGCTTCTGCTTCTCCTGCTTCTCCTTATTCTGCTTCTCCTACTTCTCCTTCTGCTTCTCCGTCTCATTCTCCTTCTCCTTCTATTTCTTCTTCTTGTGCTTCTCATTCTGCTTCTGCTTCTGCTTCTTCTGTTTCTCCTTCTGCTTCTCCTTCTGCCTCTCTTTCTGCTTCTAATTCTGCTTCTGCTCCTCCTACTCCTAATCCTTCTCTTTCTCCTTCTTATTCTTCTGCTTCTCGTTCTGCTTCTGCTTCTTCTGTATCTTCTGCTTCTGCTTTTCCAGCTTCTGCTGCTTCTGCTTGTCCTTCTGCTTCAGGTTCTCCTTCTGCTTCGTGGGCTTTTTCTGTTTCTTCTGCTTAGCTTCTCCTGCAACTGCTTCTTCTGCTTCTGTTTCTATTTCTGCTTCTCCTTCTGCTTCTGCTTCTCCTTCTGCTCCTTCTCCTTCTTCTGTTTCTTCTTCTTCTTCTTCTGCTTCTCCCGCTTCTGCTTCTTCTGCTTCTCCTGATTGTCCTTCTGCTTCTGCTTCTCCTTCTCCCTCTTTTGCTTCTCTTTCTGCTTCTGATTCTTCTGATTCTCCAACTTCTCCTTCTGTTTCCGCTTCTCTTTCTGCTTCTGCATCTCCTTCTGCTTCACCTTCTGCTGCTCCTTCTCCTTCTTCTGTTTCTCCCTCTGCTTCTACTTCTGCTTCTTATGCTTCTTCTTTTTCTTCTGCTTCTCCTTCTCCTGCTTCTGCTTCTTATGCTTCTACTGCTTCTTCTTCTGGTTCTGCTTCTTCTGCTTCTACTTCTCTTTCTGCTTCTGCTTCTCCTGCTTGCTTTTCTGCTTCTTCTGCTGCTTCTCCTTCTGCTGCTTCTTTTACTACTCCTTGTGCTTCTCTTTTTGCTTCTCCTTCTGCTTCTGCTTCTTCTGTTTCTCCTGCCTGAATTTCTGGTTCTACTTCTTCTGCTGCTTCTCCTTCTGCTTCTGCTTCTCCTTCTGCTAATATTTCTGCTTCTTCTGCTTCTTCTCTTTCGGCTTCTCCTGCTTCTGCTTCTTGTCCTTCTCCTGCTTCTCTTTCTGCTTCTCATTCTGCTTCTGCTTCTCCTTCTGCTTCTCCTCCTTCTCCTTCTCCTACTTCTGCTTCTCCTTCAGCTTCTGATTCTTCTGCTTCTCCTGCTTCTCCTTCTGCATCTCCTTCTGCTTGTGCTTGTCCTTATGCTTCTGCTTCTGCTTCTCCTTCTTTTGCTTCTCCTTTTGCTTCTGCTTCTTCTGCTTTTCCTGCTTCTCCTCCTCCTTCTGCTTCTTCTGCTTCTCCTGCTTCTCATTCTGCATCTTCTTCTGCTTCTCCTTCTCCTTCTTCTGCTTCTCCTTCTGATTCTCCTTTTGCTTCTTCTTCTTCTGCTTTTCCTGCGTCTCTTTCTGCTTCCCCTTATGTTTCTCCCTCTGTTTCTCCTTCTCCTTCTTGTTCTTCTGCTTTTCCTTATGCTTCTGCTACAACTGCTTCTGCTTCTACTTCTTCTGTTTCTTCTGCTTCTCCTTTTGCTTTTGATTCTATTTCTGATTCTGCTTCTCGTTCTGCTTCTTATTCTGCTTCTTCAGATTCTGTTCTTCTGCTTCTCCTGCTTCTCCTTCTGCTTCAGATTCTGCTTCTGCTTCTTCGGATTCTTATGCTTCTGCTTCTCCTGCTTCTGCTTCTTCTGCTTTCCCTCCTTCTCTTCCTGCTTCTCCTTCTGTTTCTGCTTCTCCTTCTGCTTCTGCTTCTTGTCCTTCTTGTGTTTCTTCTGCTTCTGCTTCTCAAGTTTCTGCATCCCTGCTTCTCCTTCTGCTGCTCTTTCTGCTTCTCCTGTTGCTTTTCCTTCTCCTGCTCCTTCTGCTTCTTCTCTTTCTGCTTCTCCTTCTGTTTCTCCTACTCCTTCTCCTTCTCGTTCTTCTGCTTTTCCTTCTGCTTCTGCATCTTCTGCTTCTTCTGCTAATGCCTCTGCTTCTTCTGTTTCTTCTGCTTCCCCTTCTGCTTCTCCTTCTGCTTTTGCTTCTCTTTCTGCTTCTGCTTCTCCTTCTGCTTCTCCAGATTCTGCTTCTTCTGCTTCTCCTGCTTCTCCTTCTGCTTCAGGTTCTGCTTCTGCTTCTTCGGGTTCTTCTGCTTCTGGTTCTCCTGCTGATGCTTCTTCTGCTTCTCCTGCTTCTCTTTCTGCTTTTCCTTCTGTTTCAGCTTCTCCTTCTGCTTCTGCTTCTTCTATTTCCTATGTTTCTTCTGCTTCTGCTTCTCCTGCTTCTGCTTCTCCTGCTTCTCGTTGTGCTTCTCTTTCTGCTTCTCCTTCTGCTTCTGCTTCTCCTTCTGCTTCTGCTTCTGCTTCAATTTCTCCTTCTGCTTCTCCTTCTGCTTCTGCGTCTTCTGTTTCTTCTGCTTCTCCTGCTTCTGCTTCTCCTGCTTCTCCTACTTCTCGTGCTGCTTCTCCTTCTGCGTCTGTTTCTGCTTCTGCTTATCCTTTTGCTTCTCCTACTCCTAATCCTTCTCTTTCGCCTTCTCCTTCTCCTTCTTCTGCTTCTCCTGCTTCTCCTTCTGCATCTTCTTCTGCTTCTGCTTCTCCTTCTGCTGCTTCTTCTGCTTCTGCTTCTCCTGCTTCTGCTTCTCCCTCTGATTCTGCTTCTTATGCTTATTCTTTTTCTTCTGCTTCTGCTTCTCCTGCTTCTCCTTCTCCTTCTTCTTCTCCTTCTTCTTCTTCTTCTTATTCTTCTCCTTCTTCTTCTTCTTCTACTTCTTCTTCTTCTTCTTCTTCTTCTTCTTCTTCTTCTTCTTCTTCTTCTTCTTCTTCTTCAATCTTCTTCTTCTTCTTCTTCTTCTTCTTCT
>NW_012303960.1:0-2990 GCF_000151885.1 Dipodomys ordii
TGCTTCTGCTTTTCCAGCTTCTGCTGCTTCTGCTTCTCCTTCTGCTTCAGGTTCTCCTTCTGGTTCTTGGGCTTCTTCTGTTTCTTCTGCTACTGCTTCTCCTGCTACTGCTTCTTCTGCTTCTCTTTCTGCTTCTCCTTCTGCTTCTGCTTCTCCTTCTGCTCCTTCTCCTTCTTCTGTTTCTTCTTCTTCTGCTGCTGCTTCTCTCGCTTCTGCTTCTTCTGCTTCTCCTACTTGTCCTTCTCCTTCTGCTTCTCCTTCTCCTTCTTCTGCTTCTCTTTCTGCTTCTGCTTCTGCTTCTTCTGATTCTCCAACTTCTCCTTCTTCTTCTCCTTCTGTTTCTGCTTCTCTTTCTGCTTCAGCATCTCCTTCTGCTTCACCTTCGGCTGCTCCTTCTCCTTCTTCTGTTTCTCACTCTGCTTCTGCTTCTTATGCTTCTTCTTTTTCTTCTGGTTCTGCTTCTCCTGCTTCGGCTTCTTATGCTTCTACTGCTTCTTCTTCTGGTTCTGCTTCTTCTGCTTCTACTTCTCTTTCTGCTTCTGCTTCTCCTGCTTGTATTTCTGCTTCTTCTGCTGCTTCTCCTTCTGCTGGTTCTTCTACTTCTTCTTCTGCTTCTCTTTTTGCTTCTCCTTCTGCTTCTGCTTCTGCTTCTTCTGTTTCTCCTGCCTGAATTTCTGGTTCTACTTCTTCTGCTGCTTCTCCTTCTGCTTCTGCTTCTAATTCTGCTTCTGATTCTACTTCTTCTGCTTCTTCCCTTTCGGCTTCTCCTGCTTCTGCTTCTTGTGCTTCTCCTGCTTCTCTTTCTGCTTCTCATTCCGCTTCTGCTTCTCCTTCTGCTTCTGCTTCTCCTCCTTCTCCTTCTCCTACTTCTGCTTCCGCTTCATCTTCTGCTTCTTCTGCTTCTCCTGCTTCTCCTTCTGCATCTCCTTCTGCTTGTGCTTCTCCTTATGCTTCTTCTTCTGCCTCTGCTTCTCCTTCTCCTTCTTTTGCTTCTCCTTTTGCTTCTGCTGCTTCTGGTTTTCCTGCGTCTCCTTCTGCTTCTGCTTCTTTTGCTTCTCCTTCTGCATCTTCTTCTGCTTCTGCTTCTCCTTCTTCTGCTTCTCCTTAATGTCCTACTGCTTCTCCTTCTGTTTCCCTTCTCCTTCTTTTTCTTCTGCTTTTCCTTCTGCTTCTCGTTCTGCTTCTGCTACAACTGCTACTGCTTCTACTTATTCTGTTTCTTCTGCTTCTCCTTCTGCTTTTGATTCTCTTTCTGCTTCTGCTTCTCCTTCTGCTTCTCCTTTTGCTTCTCCAGATTCTGCTTCTTCTGCTTCTCCTGCTTCTCCTTCTGCTTCAGGTTCTCCTTCTGCTTCTTCAGATTCTTATGCTTCTGCTTCTCCTGCTTCAGCTTCTTCTGCTTCCCCTCCTTCTCTTTCTGCTTCTCCTTCTGTATCTGCTTCTCCTTCTGCTTCTGCTTCTTGTCCTTCTCCTGTTTGTTCTGCTTAGGCTTCTCCTGTTTCTGCATCTCCTGCTCCTCCTTCTGCTGCTCTTTCTGCTTCTCCTGCTGCTTTTCCTTCTCCTGCTCCTTCTTCTGCTTCTCTTTCTGCTTCTCCTTCTGTTTCTCCTTCTCCTTCACCTTCTCGTTCTTCTGCTTTGCCTTCTGCTTCTCCTTCTGCATCTTCTGCTTCTTCTGCTACTGCCTCTGCTTCTTCTGTTTCTTCTGCTTCTAGTTCTCCTTCTCCTTCTGATTTTGCTTCTCTTTCTGCTTCTGCTTCTCCTTCTGCTTCTCCAGATTCTGCTTCTCCTGCTTCTCCTTCTGCTTCAGGTTCTGCTTCTGCTTCTTCGGCTCCTTCTGCTTCTGCTTCTCCTGCTGCTGCTTCTTCTGCTTCTCCTGCTTCTCTTTCTGCTTTTCCTTCTGTTTCTGCTTCTCCTTCTGTTTCTTCTCCTTCTTCTGTTTCTTCTGCTCCTGCTTCTGCTTCTTCTTTCTGCTTCTCCTGCTTCTCGTTCGGCTTCTCTTTCTGCTTCTCCTTCTCTTTCTCCTTCTTCTGCTTCTCCTTCTGCTTCTGTTTCTCCTTCTGCTTCTGCTTCTGCTTCAATTTCTCCTTCTGCTTCTCGTTCTGCTTCTTCGTCTTCTGTTTCTTCTGCTTCTCCTGCTTCTCCTGCTTCTCCTACTTCTCTTGCTGTTTCTCCTTCTGCGTCTCTTTCTGCTTCTGCTTATCCTTTTGCTTCTCCTACTCCTAATCTTCCTCTTTCGCCTTCTCCATCTTCTTCTTCTGCTTCTCCTGCTGCTTCTGCTTCTGCTTATTCTACTATTTCTGTTTCTTCTGCTTCTGCTTCAGATTGTGCTTCTTCTGTTTCTCCTTCTGCTTCAGATTCTGCTTCTGCTTCTTCGGCTTCTCCTGTTTCTTCTGCTTCTGCTTCTCCTGCTTCTTCTGCTTCTCCTGCTTCTCTTTCTGCTTCTCCTTCTGCTTCTTCTTCTCCTTCTGCTTCTGCTCCTTCTATTTCTTCTGTTTCTTTTGCTTCTGCTTCTCACGCTCTGCTTCTTCTGCTTCTCCTGCTTCTCGTGTTGCTTCTCTTCGTCGGCTTCTCTTTCTACTTCTCCTTCTGCTTCTTCTGATTCTGCTTCTTCTCCTTCTTCTTCTCCTTCTGCTTCTGCATCTTATGCTTCACCTGCTTAACAGCATCCATAAAGCAGAGAAAAGCCGTTACATTGAAATTGATCGCATGCTTCTGGCCCAGGCAATTTGGGTCTCCATCCATCAGGGCTTAATCCCACTTCACACTTCCACATAGTCCAGCACAATTCGTCTCATCCAGTTTCTCGAGAGCGGATTCTGCTAGTCAGCTCAGGATGCAAATCACACTAGAGAGCACTCTGAAATTGGTCCCTAAAACAGTGGTAATCCCCAACTCCAGAATGTGCTTCTCCTGCCCAACCGGAGAGACAATCTGCCACAGATATAGGGTCTGCACCGACAGCTCCCACTAATCCTTACTCTACATCTCGGCCC
>NW_012303961.1:0-2990 GCF_000151885.1 Dipodomys ordii
TATGGGGAAGCAGTAGGAATCGAAGAATTTGAAGCCAGTTGCAGTTGTTGCAGTAAGCAGACGAGTTGTTGATATGGAATAGCAGTAGATCCATGAATGGAGATGGGAAACAGAAGGACCAAGCAGTAGTAGAATAAGAAGGAGAAGCAGAAGAAGGAGAAGCTGTAGCAGAAGAAGATGCAGAAGGATAAGCAGAAGAAGCAGAAGCAGAAGGAGAAGCAGGAAAAGCAGAAGAAGCAGTAGCAATAGGAGAAGCAAAAGAAGGAGAAGGTGAAGCAGAAGCAGAAGCATATGGTCAAGCACAAGCTGAAGTAGGTGCAGAAGGAGAAGCAGGAGAAGCAGAAGAAGCAGAAGCTGAAGGAGAAGCAGAAGTAGGAGAAGGTGAAGGAGGAGAAGGAGAAGCAGAAGCAGAATGAGAAGCAGAAAGAGAAGCAGGAGAACGACAAGAAGCAGAAGCAGGAGAAGCCGAAAGGGAAGAAGCAGAAGAAGCAGAAACATTAGCAGAAGGAGAAGCAGAATCAGAAGGAGAAGCAGCAGAAGAAGTAGAACCAGAAATTCAGGCAGGAGAAACAGAAGAAGCAGAAGCAGAAGCAGAAGGAGAAGCAAAAAGAGAAGCACAAGGAGTAGTAAAAGAAGCAGCAGAAGGAGAAGCAGCAGAAGAAGCAGAAAAACAAGCAGGAGAAGCAGAAGCAGAAAGAGAAGTAGAAGCAGAAGAAGCAGAACCAGAAGAAGAAGCAGTAGAAGCATAAGAAGCAGAAGCAGGAGAAGCAGAAGCAGAAGAAAAAGAAGAAGCATAAGAAGCAGAAATAGAAGCAGAGGGAGAAACAGAAGAAGGAGAAGGAGCAGCAGAAGGTGAAGCAGAAGGAGATGCAGAAGCAGAAAGAGAAGCAGAAACAGAAGGAGAAGTTGGAGAATCAGAAGAAGCATTAGCAGAAAGAGAAGCAGAAGAGGGAGAAGGAGAAGCAGAAGCAGAAGGACAATCAGGAGAAGCAGAAGAAGCAGAAGCGGGAGAAGCAGAAGAATAAGAAGAAACAGAAGAAGGAGAAGGAGCAGAAGGAGAAGCAGAAGCAGAAGGAGAAGCAGAAATAGAAACAGAAGCAGAAGAAGCAGTTGCAGGAGAAGCAGAAGCAGAAGAAACAGAAGAAGCTGAAGAAGCAGAAGGAGAAACAGAAGCAGAAGGAGAAGCAGAAGCATCAGAGGCTGGAAAAGCAGAAGCAGAAGATACCGAACAAGCAGAAGAAGCAGAAGCAGAACGAGAAGCAGAAGAATAAGAAGGATAAAGAGAAGGATTAGTAGTAGGAGGAGCAGAAGCAGAATTGGAAGCAGAAAGAGAAGCAGAAGGAGAAGCAGAAAGAGAAACAGAAGAAGCAGAAGCAGGAGAAGCAGAAGCAGAAGCAGAATGAGAAGCACAAGAAGGAGAAATTGAAGGAGAAGGAGAATGAGACGGAGAAGCAGAAGGAGAAGTAGGAGAAGCAGAAGAAGGAGAAGCAGGAGAAGCAGAAGAAACAGAAGAAGGAGAAGAGCAGAAGCAGAAGGAGAAACAGAAGCAGAAGGAGAAGCAGAAGAAGCAGAAGCTGAAGCAGAAGAAATTGAAAAAGCAGAAAAAGCAGAAGAAGCAGAAGAAGAAGAAGCAGGAAAAGCAGAAGAAGAAGAAGGAGAAGGAGAAAGAGAAGGATTAGGAGTAGGAGAAACAGACGGATAAGCAGAAGCAGAAAGAGAAGGAGAAGGAGAAGGAGAAGCAGGAGAAGCAGAAGAAGCAGAAGCAGGAGAAGCAGAAGCAGAATGAAAAGCAGAAGAAGGAGAAATTAAAACAGAAGTAGATGCAGAAGGAGAAGCAGAAGCAGAAGCAGAAGCAGAAGGAGAAGCAGAAGAAGGAGAAGGAGAAGCAGAAGGATAAGAATAAAGAGAAACAGAAGGAGAAGCAGGAGAAGCAGAAGCAGGAGAAGCAGAAGAAATAGAAGAAGGAGAAGAAGCAGAAGCAGAAAGAGAAGCAGAAACCGAAGGAGAAGCAGAAATAGAAGCAGAAGAAGCCGAAGAAGCAGAAGCAGAAACTGAAGCGGAAGGAGAAGCAGAAGAAGCAGAATCTGGAGAAGAAGAAGGAGAACCAGAAGGAGAAGCAGAAGCAGAAAGAGAAGCAAAAGCAGAAGGAGAAGCAGAAGAAACAGAAGAAACAGAAGCAGTAGCAGAAGAAGCTGAAGATGCACAAGCAGAAAGAGAAGGAGAAGGAATAGCAGAAGAACGAGAAGGAGAAACAGAAGGAGAAGAAGAATGAGAAGCAGAAGGAGAAGCAGGAAAGGCAGAAGAAGCAGAATCAGACGGAGAAGCAGAAGAAGGAGAAGGAGAAGCAGATTCAGAAGAAGAAGCAGACGAAAAGCACAAGCAGAAGGAGATGCAGAAGGAGAAGCAGGAGAAGCAGAAGAAGCAGAAGCAGAAGGAGAGAAGAAGTAGAAGAAGCAGAATCAGAAGAAGCAGAAGCAGAAGTAGAAAGAGAAGCCGACGAAGAGAAGCAGAACGAGAAGCAGGAAAGCAGAAGAAGCAGAGCGGGAGAAGCAGAAGAAGAAGAAACAGAAGAAATAGAAGGAGCAGAAGCAGAAGGAGGAGCAGAAGCAGAAGGAGAAGCAGAAAGAGAAGCAGGAAAAGCAGAAGAAGCAGAAGCAGGAGAAGCAGAAGCAGAAGAAACAGGAGAAGGACAAGAAGCAGAAGCAGAAGGAGAAGCAGAAACAGAAGGAGAAGCAGAAAGAGAAGGAGGGGAAGCAGATGAAGCAGAAGCAGGAGAACCAGAAACATAAGAATCCGAAGAAGCAGAAGCAGAACCTGAAGCAGAAGGAGAAGCAGGAGAAGCAGAAAAAGCAGAATCGGGAGGAGCAGAATGAGAAGCTGAAGGAGAAGCAGAAGCAGAGAGAGAATCAAAAGGAGAAGGAGAAGCGGAAGAAACAGAAGAAGCAGAAGCAGTAGCAGTTGCAGCAGAAGCAGAAGGAGAAGCAAAAGTG